>NW_027184157.1:0-27501 GCF_963966145.1 Tenebrio molitor | reverse complement strand
GACTGGCATCTGATATGGCCCTACGAGGTTGACCTCTGCGAGAAGTGCGCGGAGCCTGTGCGTGAGCTGATGGACATAGGCCAGAAGAGGGTGGCCGGGTGGGGTGTCGCACCCCAAGGCGGGAGCGCTCAACGTGAGCCCGAACTGAGGACGAAGGTGTATGACCCCGAGGAGTTGGACGCCATGGAAGAGGCATCCCGAGAGAAGCACAAGAAGTCGTAGTCGACTGACAAAAAAAGAAGCGCCCCCTCAACCACGAATGGAGAGGGGGCGCTTCTTTTTGTCACTCGTCAGAGTCGCAGTTGCACGATGCAGCAGCGTAGACGGACGAGTACGGGGTGGTGCAGTCGGGCCAGCAGTAGGCGTCCCCGTCGTGGTAGACGCCGGAGGTGTCAGACACTCGCATCGAGCTCGCCGATCTCGCGGACATGGGTGTGAGTGGGAAGCTCGGAGGCTTCGCCGGCCAGGACGTGGCCGTCCTGCTCTCGCTCCACGACCGCGCCGTTGCGGGTCACGAAGCGTCGGGCGATCAGGGCGCCGGCAACCGGCGCGATCAAGGTCACCACGTCAAGGATGGCCTCGACCTGATCGCTGGATATGTCGATGCCGAACGAGATCAGCAGGCGCAGGAGCGCACCCACGATGCCCGTGACGAGGGCGGCAGAGACGACGGGTTCGTTCTTGAGGAAGGTCTTGGCGGTGTTCACGTCACTCCTTGTGGTGGACGGCCCCAAGTGAGGGGACCTTGGAGAAGATGAGGTCGAGGAGGGTCTCGGGGTCGTCGGGCGGCTTGCGCCGGAGAGGCCCTCGACGAGAGCTCCGAGCAGGGTGCGGAAGGTGCGGTTCTCGTCGGCGAGCTCGCGGTTGGAGACCTCGAGCTTCTCGATGCGCTCGCGGTTCTCCTTGTCCCTCTTCGTGAGGTTCAGGATGTCGGCGTCCTGGCGCTCTGCGGCGGCAACAGACGAGAGAAGCCGGCGTCGAGGCTCTGGGCCTCGGCCTTCTCCTCGAGGTCGCGTCGGCCCTCGCGGTTGGTCCAGAACTTCCAGAACAGGAGGGCGGCCCAGACGAGCGCCACCGCGAACGCGCTGCCTCCGAGGAGCTGGGTCAGGTTGTCTACCGATTCGGGCACGGCTCTCACCCCGCCCGATCTTGTCCACACGCTCGAGCGTGCGTGGTAGCGGAACAGCTTCCTGCTGCGCTTGATGAGCCAGCAGAGGAAGGTGACCATGAGGAGCGCACGGGCGCCGGAGCCGAAGATCCCCTCGTACACCTGGCCCCAGGAAAGCAGGACATAGACGAGAATGCCAGTGCCCATCAGGAGGACGCCGGGGGCCTCAGTGACGTACGAGCGGCGAAGGTTGCCGGCGAGGATCAGGAGGGCACCCAGGCCCACCAGGAGGCCCCACCCCACGGAGGCTACGAAGCCGAAGCCCTCGTAGCTCACCGGGGGGAAGGTCAAGATCCAGGGCGCCACGGCCACGGAGGCTGCCCACATGATGATCGTGAGGATCTTGTCGCCGACGCTCTCGTCCCGGGGGTACGGGAACGGGGTCGCGTGAGTCATGTCAGAACTGCCCCGCATTGATCGCACGCTGGATGGCCAGGGTCGTGCCCTCGTAGAGAATCCCGTCAGGCTTCACGCCGACGTGGCGCTGGATGGGGCGCACGGTGGCGGAGCCCTTGGAGCCACGACCGGTGAACTGCCAACCGGTGGGGCCAACGCCGTTGCCGAGCTCGGTCGGCCTGTAGGACTGGTTCTCGATCAGCCCGTCGATCACGCTGCCACCGAGGTACTCCTGGATGGACTTGTAGGACTCCACCCCGAGGCGGCCGTCGACCTTGAGCGTGCGCTTGGTCTTCGGGCTCGCATTCAGGATGCGCTGGAGCTCCTTGACGGTCTCCGTGCCGAGCCTGCCATCCACAGGACCTTGCCCTTCTTGGGCTTCGAGACCGCAGGCAGGCTTCGAGGCGCCACCGGACGCGACGGGAGCGCCGCCGCGAGCGAGCGCGAGCAGCCGGGTGATCGGGAAGTTGCCCGGGTCCCAGTGGTCGTTCTCGGGAACGTGGGTGTGGCCGCACACGCCCTTGTAGGAGTTCCACTTCGAGAACGACATGCGCTGCGGGGCGCCGGCGTAGGCCGCGTTCGAGGTGGGCCAGTTCAGGCCGGAGGCGGTCAGGGGCACGCCGTGGGTCTTCGAGATCCAGGCGAGCACCTTGGCGAGGCCGGCGAGATCCTTGTCGGTCGCGTCCTCGGTGAAGAACAGGCCGTGCTTCTTGGCGTAGGCCTTGTCGCAGGAGCCGATGAACTCGATCTGGATGGCGCCCGCGTTGTTGGTCTGGACGCCGCCGCTCTTGTTGACGAGCGCCTTGGAGGAGCGGGAGGTGTCGATGTGCTGGCGGATGGTGCCGTCACGGTGCACGGTGAAGTGCGGGGCGGAGCCGCCACCGCCGTAGCCGGGCCAGCTCGAGCCCTCGGTGGTGTGCAGGACGATCTTGGTGACGCCAGCCTTGTGGCTGTTGCCAGAGAACTTCTGGACGCGCGAGGCGCCGGGCATGATAGCCATGTATCTCCTTCGAGAAGTTGATGGAACGACCAAGGGCCCCTAGCCGTGATGGCTAGGGGCCCTTGCGTGGGTGTGCTTGCGTCAGGCGAGGGTGACGACCTTGCCGCCAGGAAGAATCGCCTTGAGGACAGTCGATGCCCCGTCGCCCTCGGCCCAGATTCGGACACCGGAGGATGGCGCGGCGGGCGCCCCGTAGGCCTTCCCGATCTCGAGGTGACGACGACCGACCGCGAACTGGTCCCCGGCGGTCGTCTCAGTCGCCTGACCGACAGCCACGCTGTTGATGTGGTGCGCCCTGGCACCCGCGCCGATAGCGGTCGTGCTGACCACGTTCTCGGGCATCCCCATGCCCGCCTGGTGGCCGATAGCCGTATTCCGCGACCCGGTCTCCAGTCCCTCGAGGGTCTCCTGCCCGATGCCGATGTTGTATTGGCCGGATGTCAAGGTCTGGACGGACGCCGCACCGATTGCGGTATTCGCGTCTCCCGTAACACCTTCCGAGGCTTCTCCGAGGGAGCGGGGGCCGATGGCGAGATTGAACCGGCCGGAAAGAATGTTCCTTCCAGCCTTGTTGCCCAGCGCAGCGCATTCCCGCGCTTCGACTCGTTCAAGGGCGCGGTTCCCGACCGCCGTCCCGCCGTAAGACTCTTTCTCCTTGGACTGGTACAGGGCTCGTACGCCGACCGCCGTGCAGTCGTTTGCGTCGTTGAAGAATCCCGCGCCGTAGCCAACGGCCACGACATTGCTCGCCGTCTTGGCTGAGTGCACGTCCCCGTCGACGGTCCCGGAGTAGGCGTTGGTGCCGACAGCGGTGATGTACGAGCCCGTCAGTGAGGAGTGCGCGGCGTTGCGACCGATCGCGACGTTGCCGTGCCCGGTCTCGTTGTACCGGAGCGCATTGGAGCCGACCGCCGTGTTCCGGGCCCCGGGGTCGTCGTCACCCTTAGGATCGTCGCCCAGTCCGCCGACGGTCCGCTCCATGGCACTGTTGCCCACGGCCACATTGAAGTACCCGTCGATGTTGTCACGCATTGCTGCTGCGCCAATGGCCGTATTCTTCCACCCCCGACCGTTGGACATCCCCGCCTGGGAGCCGAGGAGCGTGTTCTCGTAGCCTCCTGCGCTTCCGGACATGGAGGATGTCGCTGTAGGGTCGCCCGCTTCCCCGGCGCCCTCGCCCGCAAAGACATTCTCCGGGCCGACACGGAAGGTATTGAGCGTCGCCTTGTCGCTCCCTGCCATGAGCCCGGCGCTCTCAGTGGTCGCTTCGGGAATCGCCTGGACGGCGTCGTTGACATAGGTCTCGGTGGCGAGGCCGGCGGTGGCGTCGTCGAGAGCGCCCTGGAGGCCAGTGACTTCATCGAGGGCGTGCGTGTGCGAGGCGTCCGCCTTGGCGTCGATGCTCGACTCGACTGCCGCGACTCGACTGGAGAAGGCATAGTCGCCCGAGGGCTGCTTCCCGTCGAGCGCCACCTCGAGGCCGTGCACGTCGGCGATGGCGTGCCCATGGACAGCGTCCGACTTTCCGGCGAGCGCGGCGGTAAGGCCGGACACATCGTCCACGGAATGGGTGTGGACTGCGGGGGGAACTCAGCCGGCTTGTCGGTGAGGTCATCCCAGGACGAGACCCCGCCGGTGCCGTCGCCCTCGGGGCCCTGGAGGTCGGGCCCAGCCACGCCATCCACGACAATGACGGTGCCGTCCCAGGTGACATCCGGGCGATGCTTGGAGGCCTCCTCTGCCGCCGTCTCTGCCCGCTCTGCGGCCGCCTCTGCGCGCACCCTGGTAGACGTGTCCACCACGATTGCGGAGCCTCCAGAGGAGCTCACGGGGGCCACCTGGGCGAGATCTACGACCTCGCCAGCGGGAGCCTTGATGGAGAACGTGGTCTGATACTGCCCCACGCCGGCGTCGATGGTGATGGAGTAGGTGAAGTCGGTGGGGTTCAGCTTGGGGTCATCGGTCGCGGGAACGACGATGCCGCGCTCCCCGGGGTCGCCGTTGACATCGAAGGAGCAGAGGTATCCGTCGGCGTCGATGGTGCCCTTGGTGGTGCGACGCACGAAGAGTGCGGACCCGTGATCTCCCACGTAGCGAAGCTCGGGGACCGAGCACTTGATCGTGACCTTGCCGTTCGAGGCGGGGGTCAGGTCGGGGTCTCGGTCCTCGTCGGTCCCGTCACCCTCCATGTAGAGGACCCGGCCTGTGATCGTGCTGGCACCGAGATCCTCGGGCCATGCGGGGTTGGACATCAGGCGCCCTCCTCGGGATCAGTCGGCTCAGGATCGGGCTCAGGCTCCGGTTCGGGGGCCTTGGTGAAGGTGCCGGTCCAGGAGGCGGTGCCGGTCAGGACGTAGCCCTCCTTGGCCTCGGCGGTGACGACGACCGTGGTGTCCACATCGCCCACCGGGACGGTCTTCGCGGCCGTGGCCACACCGCCCACGAGGTACTGCACGCCAGCCTTGGCGGGGATCGTGTAGGTGTCCGCGGCGTCATCGAATGTGGGCGCAGTGGCCGTCACACTGACTGGCGCCTTGGTGAAGACGCCAGTCCAGGAGGCAGTGCCCGTGAGCACGTAGCCCTCCAGCGCCTCGGCGTCGATGGTGACCGTGGTATTCACATCGCCCACAGAGTTCGTGCCCGTGACCGGACTGCCGGCGACCAGGTACTGCACGCCGGCCTTGACGGGGACCTCGTAGGTATTGGCATCATCGTCGAACGTGGGCGCCGGTGCAGCGACCTCCACGTCGGGAAGCAGCTCATCCCAGTCGTAGTTCGGGGCGAGATTGATCCATGCGGACCAGTCGTAGAGGTCGATCTTGTTGAGCGTGGACATCAGTTCTCCTGGGTAAGTAGGGCCTCGAGTCGATCGAGGCGGGAGTGGAGCTCGTTGTTCTCGGAGCGGAGATCCTGGATCTCCTGCTCGTGCTTCTGGAGGACGACCTGCTGGGCGGCGGCGAAGCGGTCGTAGTTCAGGGCCTCGGGGCGCCAGCCACCCTTGCCGTCACCCTCGTAGCGGACGAGCCCCTTGAGGCCGAGCTCATCGACCTCTTCGGCGATGAAGCCGACGTACCAGCGCTCGTCGATGTCCTCGGGCTCCGCCGGGTCGCTGTGTTGCCATTGGCGGGGCTGGAGTGCAAGGACGCGGGAGGCCTCGGGGTTCCAGTCGGCGATGTTCTTCTTGTAGCGCCGCGAGGAGGTGACCATGCGCAGTTGCCCGGTGCCCGACTGGTACTGCGCGTTGGCGGAGCCGGAGGCGGAGCCAGGCTTGCGCACCGTCAGCGCGCCGTCAGCGTAAATGTCCCCATACGAGGTGACAGACACTTCGGCGATCAGTCCGCCTCGGGTGACCTGGAGGCCGCCCTGGACGTTGACGTGACCGCCGTTGGCGCCACGGATATTCAGGGGCTCGGCACTGTTGGGGTCATAGTTCGACCGCCAGATGGACGCTGCGCTGGAGGAGCCGGTGCCATCGTCGGTGAACCAGAGCCCGCCGCCGCCCGCCGAGGTGGTGGGGAACAGGATCACGCCACGGTTCTGAGAGTTCATCGCCTTAAACGGTGCGGCGATGCTCACCTCTCCGGTGTCGGAGCGGAGCCGGAAGGTCAGGTTCCCCTTGGAGTCCCAGCCGCGCAGGCCGGTGCTCGTCGCGAGGTGGATGCCCCCTCGCTTGAGGGATACCTGTTTGTCGCGATCGCTCCGCCGACGATCACGGCACCCTCGAAGTCGCCACCCGTGAAGGACTTGCCCTCGAAGGTGCCGCCCTTGATCTTGTTGGCCTCGATCGAGTTGGCGCCCAGCTTGTTGACAAGCTGCGTGCCAGTGACGTTTACGTTGGCGAAGTCCACGGTGCCCGTGAAGATGCCGTTCTTGCCGATCAGGGTGCCATTGACGTTGATGTCGTCCACCACGGTCTGCCGATCAGGGTGGCGTGATTGAGGATGGCCTCCTCGGTGACGATCAGCTTCTTGGTCGCCAGGGTCATGGCGGCGCCGATGCGACCGGCGGTCGCCGAGGAGTCCAGGTCCGAGTCGTCGACCTTGCCGTCGAGCTCTGCGGCTGCGTCAGCCACGGCCTGCTCGGCGTCCGAGAGGCGCTGCCCGGTCTCGCCAAGGGAGACCTCTGCGTCCTCGATGCGGGCGCGGGCGCCCTCGAGCTCCTCGTCCACGTCTCGGATCGAGGTCTCGTAGCCGTCGGGGCGGGCCCAGTAGAAGTTCTCCTCGGCCTCGAGCACCTTGTCGCCTGCCGGCGTGGTGCTGCCCTGAGTGGCGGCCTCGCGGGCACCCTTGAGGAGCTCGACGAGACGGGCGCCGGCCTCTTCGGGCTTGCCGATGATGACGCGCTTTACCACTGATCCTCCTGGAAGTAGATGGTGACGTGCGGAGTGTCGAAGTCGCCCGACACTCGGAGGATGCGCAGCCGAACCTCTCGGTCCGGGATCGTCAGCCAGGAGCCCGGCTTGAGGATCGCCGTGTCGCCCACCTGCCAGCGCCCCAGCGGGGAGCGGATGTCGGAGGCGTCGATGGTTACGTGGATCTCCACGAAGGGTCGGATGTCCACGGCCGCCGAGGCGTAGGCGGCGAGGGTGGCCGTCTTCGAGACGGAGTCGAACGACTCGGTGGACTCGAGCAGCGGGTGCTGGTCCGCGAGGAGACGATCGTTCTCACGCATCGACATGGCGATGCCCTCGCCCTCGCCCGTACCCGTAGCGAAGGCGCGAGTGGAGTAGTGGCTACCGTCCACGTTCATGGTGAGCTCAGAGATCTGCGGGAGGGGCGCCGAGCCGTCAATGACCATCTCCCAGGACTGCGGGATGACGGGGGCGTATTCGGTGCCCGTATGCATCGCCCAGCGCATGTAGCGACGGTCGTTCTTGTCCACCCACTCGGGGCGGAACATCACGTCCGGCCCGCCGATCACGTCGGAGAGCTCAGCGAGCCGCTTGTCGACCGTGCCGTTCGCGAGGTCGTAGTTGTTGTAGGTGCGCTCGTGGCCCCCCGCGCCGGAGCTAACGGAGGTGGCGAAGCGGATCGGCAGGAGGCCGCCCTTCTTATCCATCCCTCGGCGGACGATGTCCTGGGCGATGTAGGCCAGGTGCTTGTCCTTGTAGGTGACCTTGCCCTTCTTGAAGGCGGCGATCTCGCCGGGCTCATAGTCGCGGTCGGTGAGGAAGCGCTGCTCGAAGATGGCCCGGATGCCGGAGATGGAGAAGGACAGGGAGTCCACGTACTCGTCCGGCGGTGCGGTGATGGGGCCGGCGAACCAGGGCTGCTCGCCTTCGGACTCGGTCTCGAAGGTGAGCATGATGCCCTGGGCCCAGGGGCGCAGCCACCGTGCGGGGATGGTCGTCAGCGACGACTTCTGCACGGTCACAGTGGCTGCGCCAGCCTGGTTGAGGACGGTGTCGTGCCGACCGTTCGTGGACATCTCGATCTCCGCACCCACCAGACCGGTCATGGTCTCGATCAGGTATGCGCGCCACATCTCAGCGAGACACCCCGACATCCCAGACGTTCATCTCGGTGGTGGTCGCACCCGTCGCCAGTCGGAAGCCGGGGCCGCTAACATGCTCGGTCCACACAGAAATGGTGTGGACGCCCGCGGCCAGAGTGGTAGACCATGACGCGGCGGTGGTGTTGTAGCCGGAGTCGTAGGTGTCGTACAGCGACCGACGGTAGGTGCCGTCGATCGTGATGCCGACAGCGCCTCGGCCGGTAGACGAGTTCACCGAGCGCAGACAGGTGGTCAGGTCCACGCGCACGATGCGGTCCGAGGGGACCGTGAAGCGCTTCGTGTAGACGACCCTCTCGCCGGCCGCGGTGGAGGCATTCCCGGTGGGGAACTCGTAGCTCGCCAGGCGCCCCAGAGAGCCGCCGGCGGGGATGGCCCAGTTGATGTCGTAGTTCGACGTGGCGCTCGAGGCATTGCTCGCGCCGGCGGGGATCACCATGCGGTCCAGGACGAGCTCCGAGTTGGGCGGGGCCGTGGCGCCCTGGCGCACCTTGAGCACGCCATCGCCACCCACGTAGATCACGTCGGTGCGGGATGCGCCGCCGGAGGGTGCGGAGATGTTGAGGGTCGTCTCTTCCCAGGGGATGAGGATGCCCTCGCGGGAGTTGTAGGGCCACCAGGCAAAGCCGGCGCCCGAAGGAACCTTGTACGCCCAGCCGCTCGTGCCCTTGACCCGATCGGTCATGGAGTCGGCGAGGAGGCCTGACGACATGAAGCTCGAGCCGATGATGCGCCGGAGGCCAGCGGGAGTGGTGCCCTCCCAGACGCCGGGGGACACCTCGGTGCTTGGTACGCCGAAGGGTGTTGCCATGGAGGATCTCCTAGATGAATGTGGGTCGTACGGTGCAGGTGGCGAAGCCGATGCCGGTGTCTTCGAGGAAGTCCACCTGCGGGATCGCGGCCGATCCGGCGCCGAGGGCCACCCAGTTCCGCTGCGTGAGCTGGAAGGAGTGGTCCCTGCCGTTGACCGTCGCGGAGCCCTTGGCGTAGTCGAGGACGAGCGGGGACTGCTGCACGAGGGGCCGCCGTATTCGACGGCGTGCCCGCCGAGAGCGATGCGCACACCGGAGTAGGAGTCGGCCGTCACCGTAAAGACGGGGTAGGCATCGACGGTGCCGGAGTTGCTGATCGAGGCGGGCTGACGTACGGCTCGGACCAGCCGAGGACCTGCTCGCCTGCGGCGTTGAGGTAGCCCTGCTGGAAGAAGTCCGTGAGCAGTGCCGGCGTGCGCTGGTAGCCCTGGATCGTGGTGACCTCTGGGTCGCCGTACAGGAACGGATCGTTCGCTCGGAACTTGAGCCGCATACGGAACGCCTGCTCGCTTCCCGCCTGGAGGTTCTGCCAGGCGGGCTCGCCGTCGAGGACGACCTCGCAGTTGAGTGCGAAGCCGTCCTCGACGACGCGCATCTGGTAGGGACCGTGGTCCCACGCCAGGGAGGAGGCCCACCGCGCGTACGCGGTGAAGCCATCCTCCCCAGGCATGATCGACTGATGCCACGTGAGCGTCAGGTCGATGTTCCGGTGCGTGCGGTAGGCCTCGCCCGGGAACTTTCCGTGGCGGCGGAAGCGCTTGATGTCAGGGGTGACATCGGAGCCCACGCCGCCGTACCAGCCCTCGAGATCCTCGATGTGCAGGAGTCCGCGGGCTTCGCAGGCGTCCCAGTCGTTGTGGAACGTCTCGCTGGACCCGTCGGGCCCTGTCAGGGTGATCTCGATGTTGCTCATGCGAGTCCGGCTCCTCGGAGTGCGAAGGTGATGTCGCGGCCGAGGCGGGTGCCATCCTGGAGAGGATCTTCGGCACTGGACTCGACGTTGACGTTGATGACGTTGCCCGTGGCGGGCGCTTCGGCCAGCCCGTCCGAGGACAGGGCTGCGCGGATGGATCGAGCATCAGGGGAGACGCCGATCTGCCCGGAGGCGTTGAGCTTCGAGGCCACGCTGTCCATCATTCGGCTGGCCTCTGCGGCTACCGCAGGAGCGCCGAGCTTCATGCCGCGAGCGAGCTCGTCGGCGATGGACTCACCCCACCCGCCCAGCCGGAGCCGGAGAACGGACCCTCCTTCGCAGGAGAGTTGGGGAGCTTGGTGCGTGCCGCAGCCGCGAGGGCCTTGGATGCCGCCGAGACGGAACCGATGCGCGACCGGAGGCCGGACGCGAAGGTGCTGCCGATGGCGGCGCCCGAGCGGCTGGCGTTGAAGCTGAGCACTGAGCGGATGCTGGCGACCGCACTGCGGGCAGTGCTGACGGCTCGTGCGAGGCCGGCCGCGAGGCCGGAGACGAACGAGCTGCCCGACGCACGACCGGCGCCCGCGAGGGGGATGTTGAGCCCCCTGGGGAGCGCGCTGCGCATGGTGCTCACGACGCGCATGGCGCCGGAAAGCATCGTGCGCATCTGCCCGATGTAGGACACCTGCATCATGCGACCCTGTGCCACGGCCTGCTGGTTGGCAGAGGACATGGCGCGGACGACGCCCACCTGGAGGCGAGCGGACTGGGCCACAGCCTGCGACTGCATGACGGACATCTTGGCGACCACCTGGCCCTGCATCGCAGCGGCCTTGGCGGTGGCCCCCGCCTGCATGGCGCCCATGCGGGCAACCACTGCGGACTGCATCTCTGCGGTCTTCGAGGTGCCCGAGGACTTCATCGACGAGAACTCTGAGGACGAGCCGGAGGACATCCCCATGATCTTGCCGATGGCGCCGGACGCCATGGAGCCCAGGCTGCCGACAACGGACCCGCTCATGGAGGAGGTCTTGTCGGTGCCGCTGGACATCATGTTGCCGAACTCGGAGTCCGTGGTGCGGGCCATCTCCCCGACCTTGGCCTTGGAGCCTTCGCTCATGGTGCCGTAGGACCCGGTCACGCCCGTCGCCCACTCGAAGACCTTGTTCGAGAGGACGCCAAGGTTGCCGATGGTGCCCTGGGTGGACTGGGGGTCGGTGCCGATTGCGCGGTCGATCGCGCTACCCACGCCAGAGTCGCCCGAGGGCGACCAGCCGTCGATGTGGCCGCGGAGCTTGGACCAACCATCGTCAAGCCAGGGCTTGACAGTGCCGGTCCAGGTGGACGTGCCCCAGTCGACGAGCCCGGAGATTGCGCCGCCGACCCCGCCAGCGATGCCGCCGACGATGCCGCCACCGAGACCGCCGAGCCATTCGCCGAGCTTGCTTCCGATCCAGGAGAAGAGGTTGAAGTCTCCGCCGGGGAGCCAGGACTTGATCCCGTTGATGAGGGTGTTCCAGCCGTCGCGGAGCCACTGGAGGATCTTGTCGCGGATGCCGCCCCACCAGTCCCCGTCGAGGACGTTGATGCGGCCATCGCCGTCGTCATCCTTGAAGAGCTCTCGGACGAAGTTCCAGACCTTCTTGATGATCCAGCCGACGGGGGTCTTCGGCCGCCACTGGTCGATGCGAGCGATCAGGTTGTTCCACGCCTTGGTGAGCCCGGCATGGATGGCATCTCCGATTTCACGGAACTTGCCGTCGATCTTCGCTGACATCGAGGAGGTCGAACCGGAGGCGGCGTCGGACTCGGTGCTGCCGCCACCAAAGAGGGCATCGCCGACCTTGTCGACGACCCACTTCATGGCCTTGCCGAGCCAGCCGTCCGGCTCCCACTCATCGAAGTACTGCCTGAGCTTGTCGAGCGACTCTCCGATGTCGGTGGTGATGAAGGTCCACATCGCTTCGATCCAGCCACCGAACGTGCCGTCGTAGCCGTACTCCTTCCAGAGCTTGTTGCCGGGCGCATCGCTGAGGCCGAGGGCCTCGAAGACGCGCTCGGTGAGGCCCGGCCAGAAGCCGCCCATGCCAGTGAGCAGTCCATCGACTGCGGCCCACAGGTTCTCCATGAAGCCGCCGACATCGCCACGGAAGAGATCCTTGATCCCGTCCCAGACGATGCCGAGGAGTGAGCGACCACCCGTGGCGCTCTTGACGGCGTCACTCGCTTCGCCCTCGAGGTCGGCCAACTCGTCAAGTCCGAGTCGTCGGAGGACGGCCTCGTTGATGTCGTGACCGAGGTTCATCGGGAGCGAGGCGACGACGCTGACGATGAAGCCAACGGGGCCGAGCGCGAAGCGGAGGGCCCCCTTGATCGCCGCACCGATAATGCCCTTCGGGATCAGACGCATGAGCATGGGGCTGAACCCCTTGAAGAGTCCGCCGATCGTGATGGCCAGACCGAGCAGCCGCAGGCGGATGCTTCCCGGCAGCGCCCGCCACAGGACCGAGAGGCCCGCCGTCGCCCCGCGAAGCAGGGCGCCACCGAGGTTGCGGAAGAGTGGCGGGACCAGGCCCTTGAGCCTGCCGGCCATCGTCCTGAGGATGCCCATGACGGCCCCCGGAAGGGCCTTGATCTTGTCGACGCCGTACATCAGCCGGAGGGCCAGGTCGTCGAGGATGCCCTTGACGCCCGGGATCTTGAGGGCCAGTCCGCCGAGGAAGGTGGCGAACTTGCGGATCGGTGCCGTGACGAGCATGAATGCCGTCTTGAGCTTTCCGAGCGGGCCGATGAGCGGAGCGATGGCGAGCGCCAGGAGAGTGATAGCGCCAGCACCAACAGCCAGCCAGGAGATCGTGTCTCGCAGCCAGCCGGGAGCCTCGTTGTACTTGTCGAAGAGCGCGTTGGTCAGGTCGAGGATGCCGTTGACCATGTCCTCGATGAAGGGAATGGCGATCTGGAGCTTGTCGTTGATGTCGGACAGGAAGAGCTGGAAGCCCTCGTTGGCGAGCAGGTCGCTGATCCCGGTCGCAATGTCCTCGAGTCCAGGGCCGACAGCCTTGATGAGCTCCTCGAGCTGAGGGCCGATGAACTTGAGGAACGACTCGAGTCCGGGGTGGATGTTCGCGCCGACGTTGGACACGAGCAGGAGGAGTTCGTTGAACGCCTCGCCGAACGCATCGGCGCCGGTGCCGACGACCCCGAAGAGTCCGCCGAGCTCTGCGACGAATCGCTCGAGCCCAGGGCCGATGTCATCGAGGAAGTTGCTGATGCCGTCGATGAAGCCCTTCCAGCCCTCGTAGAAGGTCTCGCTCTGGAAGCCTCGGAAGATGGCGCCGAAGGTGTCGACCACCGAGCTCTTGAGGCCGTTCAGTGAGTAGACCAGGAGGCCTGCCGCCGTTGCGATGGCGGCCATCGTCTCGGGCTTGATGCGCTTGAACTCGTCCAGGAACTCGAACATCGCCTCGAGCGGGCCGAGGGAGATCTGCTTGAACCAGTCGCCCTTGACGGCGTCGCGCAGCTTCCGCATTCCGCGAGCGAAGTCACTGAGACTGGGGCCGCCGGCCTCCTGCACGATGTCGGCGAAGGTGCGGAAGATGGAGCCGGTGGAGTAGATGACCGAGCCGATGTCGCGGAGGGCCTGGCCCGCCTCGTTGATCCACTTGGTGATGTTCCCGTTGGCGGAGTTGGTCTGGACCCAGGAGTCGAAGTCATCCATGAGGCCGGTGAACCACTTGCCGAGATCCTCGAAGGACCTCGAGCCCACGATCGCCAGGCGAGCAAGTGCGGAGCCGAAGGACTTGAAGCCCTTCTCTGCGGACTCGAAGCCCTTGATGTAGTTCTCGATGAACTCGAGGCCACCCTCCGCCCCAACGCTGGCGATGCCGTCGCTGAGCGCGCCGAGGGCGGAGCCGATGGCTTCGCCGATCTGCGGCGAGAGCTTCGTGAGCCCGTTGAAGACCCCCTCGAGGAAGTTCTCCAGGCGCTTACCGCCTGGCGAGTTCCAGATGCCCTCGGCGATAGCGAGGTCGAACTCCTCCATGGCCTTGGCCGCCTTGGGTGCCAGGGTGTCCATGTTGGCGAACGCCATGTTCAGGCTGTAGAGCGTGAGCGCCAGGCCTGCGAGACCAGCGGGCGCAAAGAGAACGGCCTGGGCTGCCTTAAGCATGTCCATGCCGATGGAGATGGCGCTGCCGATCACGGCGCCAGCGCCGGAGATGACCGTCGAGGCGAGCACGCTCGTCTGCGCGAGCTGCGGGATCATCATGTCCAGCTTGGGGACGATGTCCAGCATGTCCCTGGCTGTCTGCCAGAGCAGGCGTACGCCGGTGGTCCTGGCGCCGAAGCCGCCAATGACGTTGCCGACCTTCTTCCAGTTCGTCGCGCCGAGGCGCTGGAGGCTGGTGATCGCGCTCTTGGTGCTGGGCGACATGGAGACTGCGGTCACGATGCGGGCGACGCGGGTGCGGGCAAGGTGCGCCAGCTCCGCGGTGACCAGTGCGAAGGAGAAGCGATCGGCAACGACGCCGAGCTCCACCTTCTTGCCGTCGAGCTCCCGCTCTAGGGCGTCGAACTCCTGGCGCAGGCGATCGGCGCCGGCGATGCTGGGGTCAACGATGTTGTTGGAGAAGTGGTCGCGGTTGTGCTGGAGCTTCTTCTGCTGCTTCACCATCTCCCGGAGGGAGTCCTCGGCGTCGCGCAGCTCGTTGGCGTAGTAGGAGAACTGCTTGGCGTTCGCCTCGCCACTCTCCTCGAGCTCGACCCACTCAAGGCCGAGTCGATGGGTGAGCTGGGTCTGCTTCTCGATCTCCTTGGTGACGCCGGCGAGTGACTTCTCGAGGTCTGCGAGCTGGCCCTTGCGGCGGCCGGCGATGCCGAGCGCGTTCTCCATGGCCTGCTGCGCCTGCTCGAGCTTCTCGGTGTCGGCGTCGATCTCGAGCTGGAGGGCCCCGCCTGTCGAAGAAGGACTGGAAGGCGGAGTGGGAGATCTCGGCTGCTTCGCGGGACTTCTTCTCAATGGTCTTGCGGTCGCCGAAGACGGTGATGTCCTCGGTAGCCTTGTTGATCGCACGCTGGAGGGCCCTGTCGTCAATGGAGACGTTGAGCTTCACGTCGTCCTTGATCGCGTCGAGACCCTTGCGGTCGACCTCGAAGTTGGCCTTCACTGTGGGGCGCTGGAGAACCTCGAGCGCCTGCACGTCGGTCTTGAATCGCTTGAGGTCGTTGAGGATGTCGCTCTTGCGCCAGTCGAGACCGACCTTGACCTTGAGCGAGTTCTTCTTGAGATCCAGATACTTCTGGGCGATGTCCAGCGACTCGTTGAGGTCGCGGATCAGGTTGTCGGGATCTGCCTGGAAGTCAACCTCGAGGGCATTCTTCCGGGCGAACTGGCGCTCAATGTCCCTGCGAGCCTTGGCGGCAAAGCCGGTGGTGTCCGGCGAAACGACTACCTGGACGGAGCCAATAACGTCATTCATGCGTTACTCCTAACCGCCCGAGGCGATCCGGTTCTGTTCCAGAATCCGGTGAATCTCAGCAACGGAAGTGGATGTGTTCTTGGCGGCCTTCTTCTTCTTGCCGCTGAAAGGACGCTCGACCGGTTTGAACTCGGGAGCCTTCTTCTTCCAGTTGCCGCTGGCAATGGCGCCGGCCTGGGACCAGTCGGATGCGCTGGCCATGAGGTGCGCTTCTACGGTCCAGCCGACCTTGTCGGGGTCTCCGTTCATGGAGGCCTCGGTCATGCTGCCGGGAGGGAGTCCCTGGACTAGGCCTAGAAGGAACGAAAGCGGGGGGAGGGGCTTGCGCTCCTCCCCCCGCGGTGCGCGGACCTCCACCAGGAACTCCCACAGATCTACGTGGTAGTAGAAGAGGAAGTCCCGGTAGAGGGCCGCGCCGTGTTCCTTGATGAGACCCGCCAGGGTCAGGCTTCCCCGGGTTCACCTTGTCCATGTAGATGGCGACGAGGGCGTTGTAGCGGGTCATGTCCGTGCCGAGCAGGGCGAAGAGACCCTCCGCCTCCTCCTCGGTCGCGACGATGATGCGCAGGAGATCGCGAGCCTGCTCGACGCCGCTCTTGATGTCAGCCGCCTCATCGGCCTCGTCAGACTCCTCGGAGTCCTTGGCCTTGTCGATGGCCTTCTTCGAGTCCTTGAAGAAGGCAGAGAACTCGTCCTGCTTCTCATCGGTCATGCGGGAGCAGGTGAACGAGGGTCGCGGTCTTGCCGTCGCCCAGCGGGACAGTGATGTCCGCGTACTCGTCCTGCGACTTCTGGTCGATCTCGTCGAAGGTGATTTCGATAGCCAAGGGGGTGTCTCCTTAAGAGGTAATGCTACAGGTGAAGGTGGGTTTGTGTCAGCGGGTCATTCGCCGGACTCGTCGGGCGGGGTGACCGCGCCGGCGAGAGGGGTGACCGCGTAGGCCCAGGGGTTGCCGTTGTAGTTGATCGGCGTCACGGAGATCGGCAGACCCGCGAAGTTCTCGGTGTCGTCGAACGCCACGTCATCGCCGCGCAGGACCTCGGCGCTGGGCACGTAGATCGCGAAGCGGTTGTCGCCGTCCTTGACCACCACGAGCAGGGCGATCTTGGTGGAGGTCGGCTTGGAGGGCACGCCCTTGAACAGGGTGCTGCCGGCGACCTCCTCCATGTTGGAGCCGAAGTACAGCTTGAGCGTCTTCTCGTCCCACTGGAGCAGCGTGGTCGAGAAGGTCTCGGTGCGGTCCGAGTAGACGGTCCGCAGGGAGGGGTTCTGGAGGGAGCCGATCGTGGTCGCCTCGCCACCCTCGGACGCCCAGGACAGGATGTCCTCGGGGGAGGTGTGGCCCAGGACATCCCAGACCTCGGTGTCGATATCGCTCAGATCGGTGGGCGCGACGGCGCCAACCTTGCCGGTGTAGAAGTCGGCGTTCGCGACGACGAGTGCGGCATCGTTGATGTAAGCCATGGGGGTTCCTTACTGATTGGTGTGATGTGGGCCGAGGACGGTCCGACGGACCTTGATCTCCCACACGGACTCGAAGCGGGTGTAGTCGTTCGGGAGGTCCGCGTACTGCACGGGCCCCTCGGAGTTCTGCCAGTCGGAGCGCTTCACGTAGGGCTCGACCAGTCGGACCTTGGAGATGAACCCCCAGTCCCGCACCGGGGGCTGCGCATAGCCGGCGCCGAGGAGCGTGAGCTTCACGGCCTCCTGGAGGCGGGAGTTGTCGATGTCCGCATTGATGCCGTCCGTGAAGGTGTGGACCGCGACGTAGGCCGTGGAGATGAAGCGGTGATCCGCGTCCCCGGCGCCCACGTAGCTGTCTCGTCGGACGACGCCGAAGGGTGGAGGGGAGGACTGCTCGGTCTCGTCGGCCCAGAGGATCTCGGGGATGGCCTCGCGCAGCACGTCGAGCGCCACGTCCTCGATGAGGGGTTCGTGGACAACGAGCGCCTTGACGGAAGGGGGGAGGCTACTCATCGAACATCTCCCTTCAGCCGTTGAGCTTGCGGACGAACTGCGTGTCGAATGCCGTGCCGAGCGCCTGGGTCTGGCCCTCGACTGCGAACGCTGCGCCGCCGATCTGTCGGCCACGGGCGTCGTAGTTGATGGGGTCGCGCAGGAAGACGCTCGTATCGGAGGAGCCCTGCTTGACCTCGATCCCGGGAGTTGCCGGTGTCTCGGTTCTTGCGGAGGATGCTGGCGGCGATCTCCGCTCGGCCCTTGGCCTCCGCGTAGATGTGCGCCTTGAGCGCCTTGGAGACGGCCCAGTTCGAGGACGCGATCATCACGTCTGCGTGGTAGATCGAGGTGGCCAGGGTCATGCCGCCTCCGCGGCGCTTGGCCCCACATGCGCCGGTTCTTCTTCATGTCCACGTCGACCGGGTACTGGCGCTTGGTGACCCACTTGGCGCGCATCATGCGCGCACCCCGCCGGGGCGCCGGCGCACCCCTATGGTCAGGTGGCGCGTCGTGAGGTGCAGGGTGTCGTGATGTGCAGCGGGCCCCACGCAGTCCCACTCGGCGCCCTGCCAGACGATGAGCGCTCCGGGGCCCAGGCCCTCGGTGCCCCACGGGAAGCGCGCCGTGTAGAGCTCGATCTCGACCTGGCCCATGGCCTCTGCCTTCGCCATGCGGTCGGCCGAGAAGGCCACACGCACGCGCTTGGGGTTGGCCCGGTCGGCCACGTACTTGGTGACCCCTCGCTCGGTGGTCTCCTCCTTGCGGGGGTAGTACGTCACGAGCGGGCCACGGGTGCGCTGGTACGTCACCTGGTGCCCCCCTGTCGATAGCGGTCGAGGCCATCGCCGGGGTAGTAGGCGCCGTACGTGTCGCCCTCGCGGTACATGGGCCAGTACTTGCCGCCGTAGTCGACGGGCACCTGGTCGGTGTACTGCCGCGTGGTGCGGCCGGAGTAGGCGACGATCTCTGCCACGTGCAAGCCTCGAGCCTGCTGTGCGTGGCGCTCGAGGACGGCGATCTCCTCGGGGAGGAGGTAGACGCCACGGGCTGCCGAGGCGTCCCAGGCGAGCGTCTCGTCGCCACCACGGGACTGCGTGACAGCCATGGGGTTGTGGACGTACCGCAGGGCCGCCGCGAGCGTGAGGCTCTTGGCGATCGGGGGAGCGGTCTCGTCCGTCCAGCCGGGATCCCCGTACTCTCGGACCAGGGCGCTGGCGTCGTCGAGTGCCGCGATCGCCATGTTGCGAGTGCGGTCGTCGAGCTCGAAGCCAGCTCGGACCTCGAGCTCTTCGATGGTTGCTAGTGCGAGTGCCATCGTTACCTCCCAACAGGAGAAGAGATGGCCCCTTCCCCCTCCACGTCAGGTGGTCAGATCAGGAATCAGCCTTGACGGTGATGCTGTCCTCGGTGATCTTGAGGGCCGCGGCGAGGGTCGCACCCTTGCCGGAGGACTGATCGGCGAGGCCCAGCTCGGAGGTGCCGCCGAGCTTGAGCTTGATGGAGCGCAGGTAGAAGTTGCCGTCGAGGATCGACTCCTGGTGACCCAGCTTCTTGTCGAGGCTCTTGAACTCCTCGTCGCGCAGGACGAACTGGTAGTCCTCCACGTGGCTCACGCCGTAGTAGAAGTCCACGACGGAGCGGTTGACGTAGTAGTCCACGTCGTAGTCCTGGAGCCACCGCAGGGTGTAGCCGCGGTAGGACGCCGAGGCGCCGAAGGGGACCGACTGCGGGATGTACGGCGTGGCGGTGGCCGAGAAGAAGCTCGACGTGGTCAGCGCATACGCCTCGTCCGCGGCGACCAGGTTGGATCGCACGACGGTGAAGCCAGCCAGGTTGCCCAGGGTTGCGTTGCCCAGGGCGCTGTCGGCGCGACCGTCGCCTGCGGAGATCGAGGTGGTGAACCGCTTGTCGTTCAGCAGGCTCATCTCGTAGTCGGAGCCGACCAGGAGGATGCGCTGACCCTCGACCCGGAGCTTGTCCAGGGCGTTGCGGGCGATCAGCAGGGAGTGCCAGTGATTGGCCTCCGTGCCGCCGATGACGACGGGGTGCGGCGCGTTGGCGATGGCGTCCGCCGAGAGGTACTCGGTGTCGCGGGTGATCGCGGTCGCCTGGACAGGGATCAGGCTGTTGGCCTGAATGTTGTCGAAGTCGACCTGCTCGTCGATGATCTTCACACCGGAGTAGATGTGGCCACCGTTGAGGTTGAGCGTGCGCTCCTGCTCCTCGTACACGTCGTACTGGATCGGGTCCGTGCGATCGTTCCGCATCGCGTAGCGACGGGCCGGCAGCAGGGTCGGCACCTTGACCGACACCGAAGAGTTCTTGGTGCCGTGGAAGCGCTCGAAGGGCGTGGTGGACATGAACTGCGAGATGACCAGATCGTCGAATGCGAGTCCGGCGAAGGTCGAGGCGACCTTCTGTGCGTCGATGACCTTGTGCTGTGCAACAGCCATTTGTACTCCTAGGTTTGTGTCAGATGCGCGGGAAGCGAGAGTTGCTGCGGACCTGCGCGGCGAGCTTGCCGGGGTCCGTGGCCTCTGCCTCCGCGCCGGGGTTCAGGCCGCCACCGACTCGGGAGGGCGGGGTAGGCGCCTTGGGGGCGACCGTGGCTGCGAGCTCCTCGACGGATGCCTTGATCTGCTCCTCGGTGTCGCCCTGCACGTACTTGCGCAGGGTCTCCGGGAGCGCGGCGCCGTGCTGGAGAATGAGGTTCTCGCGCTCGAGCTTGGTAGTCTTGGTCTTCCACTCGGAGATGGCCGTGTCGATGTCCTCCTGGGACTTCGCGCCCTCGAGCTGCTGCTCGAGCTCGGTCTTCCGTGTGCGGTAGCCCGCAGCCTCTCGGCGCAGGCGCTCGATCTCGGCCTTGGCGACCTCGGGGGAGTCCCAGGGGTGGGTCTCCTTGGGGGCCTCGTTGCTCTGCTCGCCAGCCTCGCCCGCCTGGGGCTCCGGTGCGCTGCCGCCCGAGGGGGCGGTGGGCTCTTCGGCGCAGTTGATTGCGCCGACGTTGGCGAGCATCTTGAGTCGGTGGTGGTGCATGGGGTGGCCTCCTGGACCTTTTAGGAATGCCTCGCGTGGTTGTCCCTGACAATCTCCGTGAGGTCTTTGTCTTCGTCGTAGAAGTCCTTGATGGCCTGTCGCCATTCGTCGAGGCCGCCGTGGCCGCCTCCACTCAGTTCCTTCCACATCTTGAACATCGCCCGGTTGAACTTGAATGTCGGGTCGGTGATGTACTGCTCCCAGGAATAGACCTGGATGACTTCGCAGTGGCAGTGCTCGTGGTATTCGGCGCCCTTGCCTGTGCCGTGGGACATCGACTTCGCTGACGCCTCGGTGGAGTAGAAGGCACCGAGGGAGATCAGGGCGAGGCAGAAGTAGCAGGGCTTGGCGGAGCCGGGCACTCGGGCCCAGCCGTACACACGGTTGCCCCGGGCGCCGCGCCACAGCGCTTCGTCCCGTGCGCCCGCGAGGGCCGTCTTGCTTGCTTCGCCGGCGGCTCTCGTCCGTGCCTCCGCGAGTGCGCGCTCCAGGCGCTTCACCGCGATCTTCTCGGACTTCCGCCGGCGGGCAATCTTGATCTTGACGCGCAGCTCGTCGCGCATCTCCTTGCGGAGTGCTTCGCGGATGCGCTTCTCTTCCTCCTGCTGAGCCTTCTCGAGGTCAGCCATGAAGGCGTCGTACTCTTCCTGCTCCTCGACCTCGATGTCCTCTTCTGACGGCCATCCTTCGATGTCGTCGGAGAACGCCTCGGGCTCCTCCTCGTCACGGAGGTCGGCCTCGAGGTCGAGCAGGTCGCTGTCGTCCGCGTAGCGGTCAGCGTCCTCGTCGCGGTCCTCCTGGCGCTGTGGGTACAGCGAGGAGAGATCGACGGCCTCATCGTCGGGGGTGTCGTCGATGAGCTTGAGCACCTCGTCGCGCCGCTCTTCGGGGATGAACGAGAGCGCCAGGCTCTCGAACTCCGAGTAGAGCTCTGCGACCGAGGTGGAGGACCCTGCCGGCAGGTCGTCCGTGGCGGTGGTGGTGCCAGTCCAGACGGCCTGCATGAGGCGGCCGAACGCTCGGGCGAGGGCCTGTGAGGCTCTGTACCCGGCGAGGGCTGAGGTGACGACCAGGTTGATGAACACGCCGCCAGAGGCCGTGAGGCTGTTGGCGGAGAGTGCAGCACCAGAGGAGGTGGAGCGTGCGGCGACCGCGAGGGAGATGTAGAGGAGTGCCGCCTCATAGAGGGCGACGGCCTCGTTGACCTTACGCTGCGGTGCTCGTGGCTCCATTCAGACCTCCCACGCTCGAGAACTGGCGGACGGCCTCGAAGGCGTTGGCCTGCTGGACCTCGGGCATGGACTGCATCTGCTGGCGCCAGAGGCGCTTGACGTGCATGAGGGTGCCCTGCGTCATGCCGGGGAGCTGCTCCCATGCCGCGAAGATCGGGTACTCCAGGGCCTCCACGTCCTTCGCCAGGGCGTCGGAGATGGCTGCGCGGGAGTGCGGGTCGGTGTCTCGCCAGACGATCTCGGCGGCCTCGTCCTCTGCGGACGCGGTCTCGCCGATGAGCTCCATGCCGAGGCGGAGCATCCGCTCGTAGCCCTCACCGAGGACCATGCGGATCTCGTCGTCGCGGCGCTTCTTCGCGATCTCGGCGGCCTGGAGGGCCTCGGCCGAGAGGTTGGCCATCTCGCCCACGGCGTACGTGGACGGGGTCTGGCTGATGGCGAAGAGGTGCTTGACCTTCTCGGAGAGCGCGGCGATGTACCCCTCGAGCGGGGTCTCGTCGAGCGTGCCCCACTTCGCGTTGGGGTCCTCGGCGAAGAGGACGCGCTTGGCGGAGAGGTTGACCGGGAGGGCCTTGCGGCGGCCGGCGGCGTCCGTGACCGGAGAGCCGATCTGGATGCCGCGACGCTCCTCGATGCGACGCTCGTAGTTCGGATCGTCGGGCTCGAGCATGGGGTAGACCGAGTCGACGAGCTGCGTGGTCCACCGCTCGAAGGGCGGCGCCATGCCGGTGACCGTCTTGACCTTGAAGGAGCCGTACGTCTGCACGACGAGCATGTCGAGGTTCGTCTGGTTGATCTGATCCTGGATCTCGAAGCAGGGCTCGACGAGACCGAGGGGGCGGCCCTCGAGGTCCATCTGGAGCGCCATGCGCGTGCCGGGGCACTCGCTGTTGCCGTGCTCCCAGTAGTCGAGGACCTTGATCTTGTCCTCGTCGGTGTACTCGATCTCGTACTCGAGCACGGAGTCGAAGAGGGTGAGCAGCTTGGGCTCGCCGTTGTCGAGCTTGCCCTGTCGCACGATCAGGAAGTAGTTGGGCTCGTAGCCGTTGATCCAGTCCTCGAAGAGGCACACGGAGCGCTGAGGGCTGTGCGCCTCGTAGCGCAGCTTGCCCTTCTTGTTGATGCGGGCGAGCGCGTTGATGACGCCGTACTGCGCGAGGCCACGGGTGAACGTGGTCTGACGCACGTCCATGCGGTTCTCCTGCCAGGACTTCATCTCCGGCGAGAGCTGGAGCGCGGGGTCGCTGGTGGGGTCGTACGTGTCTGGATCCATGTCGAAGTCGAGCTCCGCGGCGCCATGCCGGATGGAGTCCACGAAGCACGTCTGCGTGGGGCCGGCGAGGATCAGCGGCATGTAGTTGATGATCGACCGATCGACGATGCCCTTGAACTCGTCATCCGCGTTGTCGGGGATGTAGGGCTTGTCGTGGTGCCCGCGCACGTAGCGCTCGATCTTGAGCAGTCGCTTGCGGTCTGCGAGCAGGACGTTGAGCCCCTCGCGCACTGCCCACTCGGGCGTGCCGAGCTCGTAGTCGTTCTCGATGTCCATGGGGCCTCCTTCTAGAACGCCCACCAATCGGACGGGGCTGCGTTGACCGGCTGAGAGCCGCGTTCGATGTACTGGGTCAGGGCCGCGTGTGCGGCCAGGAGAGCGGCGTAGGCGTCGACCTTCTTGCGGCTCTCACGGCTCTCCTTGCCGAAGCTGAGGCCGTACTGGTTGATGTGCCGGCGGACGTTCGCCATGTGCTGCATGAACAGCGGCTCGCCGTTGTGCTTGAGTCGGCCGTTCTTGATCGCGGAGACGAGCGCCTCGTGGCGCTTCGTGGTGCGCTTGCGGGACGACATGTCCCAGCCGATCGAGGACTCCGAGGACGCTCGGACCATGAGCCGCGAGCCGTACACCTCAGACCACTGCTCGATGTAGCTCTCCCAGAGAGCAACGTCGGCGAAGAAGGCGCGCACTTCGTAGCGTGCGAACGTGTCGTGGACGGCGGAGTCGACCTGCGGCCGGTTGATGTACCAGTCCTGTTTGCCGTTGGGGCGCTCCCAGATCCCGATGGGGAAGGCGACGCGGTCGCTCAGGCGGATGGCCACGAGTGCCGTGGCGTCGTCCGTCTTGCCACCATCGAAGCCGAGGACGATCTCGTCGCCGGGCTCCAGGAAGGCGCGCTCGACGCGGGCAGCCTGGATGTCGGCGGGGGAGTAGATCTGGTCCTCTTCGGCGACGATCTGGTTGTAGAACATGCGCCGTGCGCGTGCCGGCGGGATCGTGGAGGAGAGGGCGAAGGAGACGGCGTTCTTGGGGTTCAGCCAGACGGAGTCGCCACGGATGACCTCAACGACTCGCTCCATCGTCTCGGGCTCGAGGGGCGCTTCTGGCGGCGCCTCGAGGCTGTCGTAGAGGAGGTCGAAGTCGGCGGCCAGGCCCTGCTGCGTGCGCTCGTAGCCGAGGCGGACGCGCTCGGCGACACTGTCCTCGCCAGGCATGTAGGCGTTCGTGATGTCCAGCGAGTGGGCATCGTCGATCTTCGCCACGTTGCCGTCGATCGTCTCGGCCATGTCGTGGCCGCCGTTGCCGGTGACCCAGTGGTGCGTCTCGTTGCGCATCACGCAGGTGGTGCGGGCGCCCTCGAGCGCACGGTGGCTGGAGGTGACGGACTGGATCTGGCGCTTGCGGCCGTGGGAGTAGATGATCTCCTGGCCGAGGTCGATGTCGTAGTGCTCGATCGCCCGGTCGGTAATCATGGAGTTCATAAACCGCGAGGTGTTCTTGGTCTGCGCCTGCGAGACGGCGACGAGCTGCACCCAGGCAGCGGGGAGCTCGCGGCCGACGACCTCGCCATCGGGCGTGAGGCCGGCGAAGCGGCAGGGGCCGCACAGCTCGAACCAGGCGATGGCTGCGGCGAGGGGGTCCTTGCCGTGGCCCTTCAAGCGCTGGAGGACTGCGCGTCGGTAGATGAAGACGCCGCTCTCGTTGACGGCGTAGTACCAGAGGATGAAGCGGGCCTGCTCGGCAGTGAACTCCCAGGGCGCCCCGTTGTCGGGGTTCTTGAGCCACTTGGCGCACCACTTGAGGGCCTCCCAGCCGAGCGTGTGCTCGGGGAGGACGTAGGACTGACCGTCGCTGGTCTTGGTGAACGTCGGGCCGATGACGACTGGTGCCCAGTTGTCGATGTCGAACTCAGCCAACTGGGCCTCCTTCTGAGGTTTTGGACGCCGCCCCCCGCAGTGGCGTAGCTGTCTAAGAAGCGGGAGGGGCGGCGTCAGGTCTTATGGGGGAAGCGCACCGGGCCACCCGCCTCATTGAGGGGGCCTCGGTGCAGATCGGGACGTGCGCGAACGCGCTCCCGACCACAAGATGTTGGGTCGGCGAAGCGCTGGGGCACTACATGTAGAGTTGCGAAGCCCTGCGCCCGAGGCCCGCAATGGGAACCTCGGGCGCAGGCGCTAGGGAACCGCACCCCTGCGCGGGGTGAGGCTCGTCGATCCACCCGGAATCGAACCGGGACTCAGGGCGCGACCCTGCCCTCTGCCATTGAGGAATGGACCGTGAGGCGCTGTGTGCCCCGTAGCGGGCTCAGAACGGTGCCTGGGTCCGGGAGGACCACTGCATCTGCATTCGTCCCAGGACGGGGCACACAGCGTCGCCCGCACCAGGCTGCGGGACTTGATGGAGGGTGCGCATCCGCTTCGCGCTCAACCTGGCGCAGTGCGGGCCCTCCGGGCGGGGGAGCGAGGTGAAAGGAGGAAAGCCCTCGCTCGACCCCACGTTCTGTCAGGAGACCTTGCCGACCTGACTCCTGTACTTGTCCAGCATGATGAGCTCCGGCGGCTCCTCGTCGGGCTCGGGCTCCTTGAGCTCCATGCGCAGGCGCCGGCGGTCACCCTCGGATACGAGGAGTGCCTCGAACTGGTCGAAGATCGCCTTGAGCATCATGGCGCTGCGCTTGCCGACTGCGATGCGCTTCGGCTGCCCGTTCTCGTCGAGGACCGGGATGCGGTTCCCCTCGTCATCCAGGAGGAAGTTGCCCTTGTCGTCCTTCTCGTGCTGGACGACGACCTCTCCAGATCGCATGTAGTAGTCGACCTGGTCGCAGACGAAGAAGAGGTAGGCGACATCGGACTGCTGGTAGTAGTCCACCTGGCCGGAGGACTGGGCGCTCGAGTAGAGCATCTTCGCGATCGCGTGCCACTTGTCGGGGACGGCCGGCCAGAGGACCTTCTTGCGCTCTCCGGTGGAGCGAGGCTTCGACTCGACGTTGCGGCGCCGACGTTGCGGCTGCGGGACTGGCCCAGGGGTTCTTGCCATCAGGCCACCTCCCACGGTTGCTTGTGGGGAGGGCGTGTGCCGCTCCCAGGATGTACTTCGCGAATACCGAACTCGCGCTCGATGCGTGCGCGCTGCTCTCGTCGCTGCGCCATGAAGGCGAGGTGAGCCTCACGGTTGGTCTTGGCCTTGTGGTGCTCTCGGCAGAGCGACTGGAGCCGGGAGTGGTCGTCGGCCTTCGCCTTGATGTGGTCTACCTCGAGGCCGTCGGTGACGGGACAGCGACGACCGTCGGGCAGGATGGCCGTGCAGCGATGACCGTCTCTTGCAAGCTGCTCTTTACGCAGCTTCCGCCAGTTCGACGGCAGGCGACTGCGCCGGTCGCTCGTCTCCCACCCCACGGCTCCCCCTGATGTAGTTGGCTGCGGCCTCGAGGGCCTCCGGGCTGTCGGCGAACATGCCGAGACCCACGTTGCAGTTCGAGCAGAGAAGGCCGCGGACCTCGCCACCGACGTGACAGTGGTCCACCACGAGCTCGACCTCCTTGCCGCAGATTCCGCAGGACGACTGCTCCTCGAGCATCTCGAGAAGCCGGCGTGCGGGGATGTCGTAGCGCTTGGCGCGCTCGAAGGTGATGAGACAGTCGTTCGAGCAGAACATTGCGTCCAGGCGAACGTCCTCAGGGAGCTGGGCGTCACACACGGCGCACGTCAACTCGCGACCAGGGGCCCCCATTCGATTGCGCCGGCGGCACAGGTCGGAGCAGAACAGTCGCTGGCGCTGGCACGAGTCTCCGCAGTGATGGCAGATCCCGTTCGCCTCGCGGCGGGCAGGTGTCGCGTGAGGGCTGCCTGCGGCCCTGTTCCGGCCGTAGTGCATCTCGCACCACTCGGCGGCGGACGAGCGCTTGAGCTTCTCGCATCCGGGGATGTCGCAGGGGTCCATCTGGCTGAGGCGCTTCTTGCGGGAGTCGGCGTCCCTGGTCTTGCGGCAGGAGGGTGAGCAGGTCTCGGGCATACGACCCCGCCCAGTGTGCGTCACCTGGTTGCCGCACTCGATGCAGACAGAAGTCCGGGTAGTCATGTGTCTCCTATGTCGGTAGGGATGAAAGAAGCCCACCGCGACGGGGATCAGTCCGTCCGTGGGCTCTCGGCGCCGACACGTCGAGCAAGCAGTGAAAGGGCAGCGACCTCAAGAACAAGGCCTAGGCGAAGACCTCAAACTCTTCTGTGGCAGAGACCAGCTCAAGCAGGCCCCTAGATCTAGCGTCAGACGCAAGGACCTAGAGCAGAGACCAGTAGAGGAAGAGAGAAGACAAGGAGTCTTCTTCTCCTACTTCCTTGTAGAAGAAGAAGAGGTAGTTGAAGTAGTAGAGAGAGAAGAGAGTGGAGAGTAGCGCTTGGCGCTAGATCTAGGCGCTAGCGTCTTGCCCTTCCCTCTTGCCCTTCACTTATATAGTCACTGTGGGCGAAGGGGGTAGTTCGTAAAGTCCAAGCAAAGGGATCCAGGGATTTCCCTGGGAGCCTGTGGCCTGCACGAACGCCGGGACCTCACCTCTGACACAGCAGAAAAACGCTGTATCCCCAGATGGGGCGCAGGATCCGGGCGCCGGCCGCAGGCCCCTGGACCCGGTGTGCTATCCTAGCGGCGCCCCGCGCCGCACGCAGCCTCGAGAGCGCGGGCATGGGGATCTGGTGGACTTTGTGTCCCGTACAAAATGTCGCTTGCT
>NW_027184156.1:0-27568 GCF_963966145.1 Tenebrio molitor | reverse complement strand
AGGCGAGAACCTGTTTCCGCCGGTCTCCGTTTATGACACAGCTGACGGAAATCTTGTTCTTTTTTTTTCGTTTATTGTTAATTTTAAAATTAATAAATTTTCCCTGGATACGTATTCGACTTATCCGGTACGAGTTATTTTTAAATTAACTTAATGGCCCGTTGCTCTTGTTCTTTTTATCGTTTTATCGTTAGCAATAGTACAATACTCACGCATTTTTAATCTAAAATTAACAAAACTTGAATGGATCGGGATTATCACACTTCTGAATTGAAGTTTTCATTCGTTTAAAATATAATTGATAGTAATACGTAATGCGGATTGCCTAAACGTTGCTTCCATCACGTCAACATCACACATTCACGTTCGCCCGTAGAAATGGCGTGATGCACACGAAATCGATCCAAAAAGGCTCATAATATTTGTGTCACGCGAATCTACGTCGAAAACTAGAAAAAAAAAAAATTCAATTCGAATTTCAATAATCGAAACGATGCGTCGTCGATACTAAACGTAGGTAGTAACTAAAGTGTGATCGGGTGCGATAAAAGTGTCCGTCAATAATCATCATCCGACAATCATTTAATAGACGAACGCTAATTTTTGGCACTCACTCGGACGACAGAACCAGTCCAGACGGAAACCGGGGCGCGGGGTGGGTGGGTGGTTGTATGTCCGTGAATCTGTCCGGCGCGCGTCAACATTTCAGTTATCGTCGCGAGAGTTAAAACGAAAGGTGGTTAGTGTGAAAGTGACGTTTTTTTCGTGGAGACACGTTACGAAGGGTGAGTACCTAATATAATATAAAACCAACCGAAAACCCACAATAGTGCCCCGGTTTATTATCGTGAATAGGTGTTTGGTAAATATTTTCTGTATTCCAACTAGCAAGTCTTTTATCAAAAAACTCCGGCAACA
Organism: Tenebrio molitor; assembly: GCF_963966145.1. NCBI lineage: Eukaryota > Metazoa > Arthropoda > Insecta > Coleoptera > Tenebrionidae > Tenebrio > Tenebrio molitor. Next base: position 26,650 of record NW_027184156.1, on the reverse strand, counting down.
TGGCTATTGTGGTATTATTGATACCACCTAACTGAAGAATGATTAAAAAGATTATAAAGTTAATAACTAAGTCGACGATTTTATCGGGAAATTGAACGGAGAAACAAAAATAGCTCTTAGCGACAGTTGCCTGAAGTCGCAAATAACGGCGATTGACGAAATCACGTTTTTTTTATTTTAATTCCAATGAACAATACACAGGGTCACAATTATCTGTTATGTATTCTATAATGTTTTGCAAAGTAAATAATGTGAGTTGTCATGCGTAATATTAATTAGCTAAGTAATTTTTGCAAGTATTTTATGTCAGATATGCAATGTATAATAACGTAATGTTGCAAAGTATTTTAATTTTTATGCTAGGTAGAGATAATAAAATAGAAAATGATTTAGGAACATAAAAAATCTCATTAAAACAGGAACAATTGAAATTAAAATAAACATACATTCTGTACTAAAGTACAGTTTTGTTCACTCCTTTTTTCAAAGTCTTCTGTCCTCTCATTTGCACATACTGCTATTCCAAAACAGTGAAATTGTCTGTTTCAGGGAATCCTTAACGTTCCTTGCTAATGTCAACAACGTTTTCGATGAAACAAAGAGTCGGAAAAATGTCGGCTCATTGTATTCAATAACATACGCGACTACAAAACCATCTGTATCATTTGTAGGAATCGCGGTTTTTTCGATGAGAATTCGTTCTAATTTTTTCTTTCTTAAAAAAGCTAAGTAATTTTAATTTCACTAAAGATGAACATTTAGGCTATATGCTGGGTAATGCAAATCCATCAACCATCAACTAGGTTGTTCAGCAGATGTACGATTGTTTATTTGATTTCTTCTTCCGAAGAGTTGTATTCTGGCAAAATAGAAATTTATTCATAACATAACCTCAATCAACTAAATTATTTCGAATACAATAACCACATAACTACAAGTTGGATAGGCATGGGTGCAAAATACCGATAATGCATGAAACCTAAAGGGCCTACTGTTCATCCAATATATTTACATAGCTTAAATAGCATGTTTATTTTTTATAGAAAAATTTTGCATTTCTCGCTTTCTTAAACTGTATGTAACATTTTTCATATTTTTTCGCTGTCATAATGACATAATAAAAGTTAATTAAAAATCGCTGTTTCACGTCTTTTTCTTTTTTGTTCGAGAGTTTTTGTGGTTCTGAAAGAACCGTTTATAAATGTGTCGAAAACGAAAAACATCTATTTCGAACTGGTGTACTTGGTGACGGCTTTGGTACCTTCGGAGACGGCGTGCTTGGCCAACTCACCGGCAACAACAGACGCACGGCAGTTTGAATTTCTCTGCTGGTGATCGTCGAACGTTTGTTGTAGTGTGCCAGACGGGAAGCTTCAGCGGCGATACGTTCGAAGATGTCGTTCACGAAACTGTTCATTATGCTCATAGCCTTACTAGAGATACCGGTGTCGGGATGGACTTGTTTCAACACCTTGTAGATGTAGATGGCATAGCTCTCCTTCCTCCTGCGCTTCTTTTTTTTGTCGCTCTTGGAAATGTTCTTCTGAGCTTTCCCGGCCTTCTTGGCTGCCTTACCACTTGTCTTCGGCGGCATTTTTCAATTCAATTCGATTCAACAAACTCGCGAACTGCTCTGACTCGTGTGCGTGCGTTAACTTTGCACCACCACCTTTCTGATAGGTAGTGTGTTCACCAGAACCCCACCTGAAAACGGGCTCCCACCAATCGTCACGTCCTATTCTCCTATCACGGAGGCTATAAATTCGAAGCACAGCTACCAGCTTTTACAATCGACGAGTCCCGTCCGTCAGTTTTATTACTTCTCGTGGTGTCTAACGAACGAACTTAAAATGTCAGGTCGCGGTAAAGGAGGTAAAGTGAAGGGAAAAGCGAAATCCCGTTCGAGCCGTGCCGGTCTCCAGTTTCCGGTGGGTAGGATACATCGTCTTCTCAGAAAAGGAAATTACGCGGAACGCGTCGGTGCAGGAGCTCCCGTCTATTTGGCCGCCGTCATGGAGTACTTAGCCGCCGAAGTTCTAGAATTGGCAGGAAACGCTGCCCGTGACAACAAGAAGACACGTATTATACCGCGTCATCTGCAGCTGGCCATCAGAAACGACGAGGAATTGAACAAACTCCTGTCCGGAGTTACGATCGCCCAAGGCGGTGTCTTACCCAACATTCAGGCCGTACTTTTACCCAAAAAAACCGAGAAGAAACCTTAAACGAACGATCGATCCATCTCCGTGGCGAAAACTCAAAATATCGGCCCTTCTCAGGCCACTATAGCTTTTTTTTTCGTAAAATGACCGATGCATCTTTTCTTTTTGTATTATTATCATTGCGGTCGTCAATTTGGCTGTATGAAGAAAGATTTACGACTGCAATGCCAAAAGGAAAGCAAGGGGTGTTTACGATCTTGGTACATTTATCAGGTAGTCCGTTGTTTCTCGAAAGAACATCATGTTTCTTTTTTTTTCCTCTTATTTTTATTTTGTGGTTCTGAAAAGAACCGATTTTGTATTTCGTATTTTATTCTGGTTTTCTCGAACGGTGAAGAGCGCCAGGAAATTAACCTCCGAAACCGTAGAGGGTGCGTCCTTGACGTTTCAAAGCGTAGACGACGTCCATCGCTGTCACGGTTTTACGTTTGGCGTGTTCCGTGTAGGTGACGGCATCTCGGATGACATTTTCCAAGAACACTTTCAGGACTCCGCGAGTTTCTTCGTAGATCAAACCGGAAATACGTTTCACGCCGCCACGACGAGCCAATCTTCTGATAGCGGGTTTCGTGATGCCTGGATGTTGTCACGCAGGACTTTGCGATGACGCTTCGCTCCTCCTTTTCCCAATCCTTTGCCTCCTTTACCGCGACCGGTCATCTTTTCAGATTATTTCAACTGACACAAAATACCTGCACACCTCGTCCCTAGGAAGTCAACTACCGCAAAATTTCAACTAACGGAGCCTTATATAGATTCAACGGTTCACCATCGACCAATCGACGAAGTCAGCCGTTGACTTTGTTCACGTATAAAAGTACAATTTAATATGGCGGAATTTTTAGTACCCGTTTACCTTTCGACGCGTGCACGTCTAACGATCGTCAGTTTTGTTTTTCATTCGTTTCATTCGAAATGGCCAGGACCAAGCAGACCGCACGCAAGTCCACCGGAGGAAAAGCCCCCAGGAAACAACTGGCTACCAAAGCGGCCAGGAAAAGCGCTCCCGCCACTGGCGGCGTCAAGAAGCCCCACCGTTACAGACCTGGTACCGTGGCTCTGCGTGAGATCCGTCGTTACCAGAAAAGTACCGAGTTGCTCATCCGCAAGCTTCCCTTTCAACGTTTGGTGAGGGAGATCGCTCAGGATTTCAAAACCGATTTGCGCTTCCAAAGCTCCGCCGTGATGGCCCTCCAGGAAGCGAGCGAAGCTTACTTGGTCGGTCTGTTCGAGGACACGAATTTGTGCGCCATCCACGCCAAACGTGTAACCATCATGCCAAAGGACATCCAACTTGCCAGACGTATTCGGGGTGAACGCGCTTAAATTTTTCCACATCGTGTTTCGGAAGAACAACAACATCCCGAGAAAAACGAAACACGAATTTTATAACAAAAAAATCGGTTCTTTTCAGAACCTCAAACCTTACAGGCAAAAAAAAAAAAATATATCGCCCTTCAACCGGAAATGAATAAAATAAAAATGTCAATAATCGGTCGGTCCTCTCGATTCGGGTTGGGTTGCGGTCGTTCGTAAAATTTTATTGCATCCTGTCATCACCTACCTGCCAGCTGATGCTATCTATTTTATTTGGTTTCGCCGTAAGGATAGTTTTATTTCTTTTTTTCGTCGTAGATTATCGTGTGGCCCTGAAAAGGGCCATTTGTGCGTGCCCCGTTGCCGGTAGTACGATGATGACGTCGGAACGAGGCACAGCCGAACGAACATGAGTCGAGTATCCATCCACGTTTCTCACTTTTTCCTCTTCGGCGAAGCGGCCTTTTTCACCTTGACAGGAATGGCTTTGGCTGTCTTGGGTTTGGGTGCTTTGGGTTTTTTAGTCGGACCAGCCTTGTTAGATTTCTTCGCTTTGGAAGGCGATCGGGGTTTCGGGGCGGCTCTAGTTTTCTTTTCTGCCGAGGAGGCGGCCGATTTCTTGGCTTTCGCTGCGGCGGCGGAGGCAGCGACGGCGCTCTTCTTTTCGGCAGCAGTCTTCTTCGCTTTGGGGGAGGCTTGTTTTTTGGCTGTCTTCGAGGAAGCCTTGTCGGAAGTCGTCGCGACGGCGGTACGTTTGGCGGATGATTTTTTCGTCTTGGATGCGGCGGACGAAGCGGGTTTCCTCTTGTCGGAGGCGGAGGCGACTTTGGCACCACCGGAGGTGGACGAGGCGAGCTTGAACGAACCCGACGCGCCCTTACCTTTCGTCTGAACCAGAGATCCCGACGCCACGGCGCCTTTCAGATATTTCTTGATGAAAGGGGCGACCTTTTCGGCGTCGACTTTGTAATTTGCGGCGACGAACTTCTTGATGGCCTGAAGAGACGATCCTCCGCGTTCCTTGAGTCCCTTGATGGCGTTGTTTACCATCTCGGATGTCGGAGGATGGGACGGTTTCGCCCTGGGATTTTTCGCTTTTTTCTCTTTCTTCGCGTGGGATTGAGGGGTGGCAGCGGAACCGGTGGTGACCGATGATGCTGTTTGATTTTCGACGTCGGCCATCTTTCACGTTAAAACGTTAAAAGTTAATAATAATTATTGAAAAAACACTTGCTCACACACGTACACTTCGAGCACCTCGTGAACGAGAATTGAACAAAAAAATTTTCTAAGTCTTTATAAAATAGTCGCCACTGCGGACGGAAGACTGAACGCGCACCGCGTCCGCCGTCGAAGAAATTGCAGGCCTCGGAATCGTTGCCCGCGTGATGGCATCGTCCTCTTTCCTCGATCACCATCGCCACCGTGTGATCAAGCTGGCCGAACTCGGTTTCCGAAGTTTCCCTGGAGATAGCGAAGTTCGTCTCGGAACGTCGGTGGGTTTCGAATCAGGTACACGCCCCTCCAACCACCAGCCCTAAATCCGGGTCGTCACGGTTTCGATTCGGGACCGACGGTTTACGTCGGCGGTGCGGGGTAGACGCGTCGATTCCGGGAATCCATATTTCGTTCGCCGAAATATTGGTCCATCTCTTCCCGGAATACCGCGCCACCTTCTCGATTTTACGACATCTTCGCGTCGCCAAACGCTTCCGAAACGGTCGAAGCACAGAAAGGACCTGGTGTTCGAACCGAGGCAATTCCGACAACAGGATGCCGCGAACCGCCTCTCCGACGTTCAGGTCGATCGTTTTCGGCGGAAGTTGAAACGGGACGAGTCGACGACGGGTCCCGTTGCCGTCCGGACCCTTCGGGACGGCCGAAAGTCCGTCGAGAGGATCATCCGAAAGGAGACGGTCTTCATCGTCCGACCGATGCCGCACCTACGAGTTTTCCGATATTTTCTTCGACGGATCTTCAGGTTTTCTTCCTTTCTTCCGTCTTTCTCTCTTCGTAATTTCGTGTCCGACCTGCGTCGTCCGAAGTCGGGGTGAAGATCGAAGAAAAAACGCCAAAAATAACAACTCGTCAGCCACGCACACCGCGTTCGAATGTCTAACGGTCCAACTTGGATTTTCGAAGATCGCCGAATCCGAGGGACGATAAATAATAATAATAATAATAATAATGGTAATAAATAATAATGTTAATAATAATAATAATGATATGATGATTATAACGATAATTATTATAGATAGGTAAATAGAAACACAGGTCTCCTCTCGAAAATCGGAACTTCCTGATATTACTTACATATTTCGGTCGATCCAAATGTGGGAATCTCGTCGTCGTCGGAGCAAGCAGCGCGGTGGGTGGGGTGAAATTCTGGATTTTCCACCGCCGCCGGCGGTCGAAAAATGTGCGACGCGGGAGATCGCCAGTCCGTCTAGTAGTCTCTCTTGTCGTTAGAGCGTGACGTGGTGGTTGTTGTGGGATTTCCCGTTAGTTCGGTCCGACGTCGGTCGTCAGAGGGTAAGTGCATACGGAAACGAAACGCATCGCGTTTTGATGTTCATATTCGTGCATCGGAATGTTAAAAGCAATATATTTTACACCAACGATCACACCTAAACACCACGGCAACGGCCATACCACGTTGAAAAGCACCGGTTCTCGTCCGATCACCGAAGTTAAGCAACGTCGGGCGCGGTCAGTACTTGGATGGGTGACCGCTTGGGAACACCGCGTGCCGTTGCCCCCCAACACTTTTTGTTTTTTTTTGAAATCCATAGCAACCACCGAACCGATTTGTTTTTCGTGCAGGTATTCGGAAACATGCACAGACCCGTATCATGTAGATTCATAGCTTTAAGTACTAGATAATTAAGAAAACAATTTTTTTTGTCGATTAATTGTAAACAATTGCAGAATAAAAACTCGTCAAACGGTAAAGGTTGTCGTTCGATCACCGAAGGTAAGCCACGCGGGCAGCGGTCAGCACTTGGACGGGTGACCGGTTCATTATATTCCTTCCGTGAGTTTAACAAAGATAACATATGCAAATGTCGTAAGTGCGACGAGGAAGACGGCGATCTTTTAATGTAAAAAAAATATATATTAGGTTACGCGTACATGCCACTTTGACTGCTGCTTTATTTTTTTGGTTTTTAAATAATTAGAGATCTGAATTCAACATATCAGTTCTATGTTATAATGGACAGACAATGTTGTATTCTTGGCCCCTAACACGTTAAGACCAACATAAAAACTAGAATAACTTACCATTCGTTAAACGTTAAACAATTTCGAACCACGTTTTTTTGAGCTCGAACAAACTCATAACACAACACTCATTTATTAGTCACTGGACCATTGTAAAACGAGAAGAGAGAAAAACCATGCGAAACTATTTTTAAAACGAAGAGAATAAAGGTTTTAAATGGTAGGGCTGTATGACAGACTTGTCAATTATCGTGGGGGGTACGGCTGAGATTTATGACGAAATCGAGTGGCGCCGGCGGTCGGTCACTTTCACGAAAGAGGTCTAAACACGGGTCGTTTACGATACCCTCTGGTTACTAGAAAAGTTCTAGACAGATGTTTGTCGGCTTTTCGAGGTATTTATTTGTGAGTCCAAAGACTCAATGGAGTAATATCGGACTGAAATTCCAAGATTTTGCTGTGTAATCCAAAAAACTATGTTCCTCGTAACATTTAACGATGTGTTAATTCAACTATTATTTTAATTTTTCGTATACGTATTTATACTAAAAAGTACAGCGCTTCCAACAGTGAATTGTGAATTGAAAATGTTTCAAAGAAAGATCGATAGTTTTGAAAAAAATTACATATTAATAAATTTAGATAGATTTAGAAGTATACATTGCACTTACTTTTCAAAATTATTGTACTTCTGATTTGGTTGAAATAACATAATATGTAGCAGTCATAGTTGCGATTGTAGAAAAAATCTTGTGTACATTGCAGTCGCGGCTGGTGTTGGGTAAAACCTTTATTTTTTAGGGGGTCATTACCCAAATGACCTCATGGACCAGCCGTTCCTGTTAGGTTTTATATATCAAATTGATTCGTCTGTCTTTTTCATCATGCCTTCGAAAAGCGAGCTCCTGTTTCGCCAAAGTAACTGTGACGTCAATTAAATACGATAATAAAATTCGGTTTTTCCCATCTTCTTTTCGTATCCCACCTCCACCCGGCGGCAGTAGTGCAGTGCTTATCAACATAATTACCGGCGTCTCGCCTCCACATTTTGACTTTTTTGTGTTTTATGTGTTCTCTAAGTCCAAAATTTTTAAATTTTTAAAAAGAGATTGCGGTACTATTCCTGTTGCTGAAATTATAATAATATATTTATTAATTTTTGTATTATATGTCTGTGTTATATTGTGTGAATTTGGAACAGCTATATCTAAAAGATATGCTTGCTTTTGTTGTTTATTTAAAATAATAATGTCTGGTCTGTTATGCTGAATGTGAATGTCAGTTAAAACTGTGCGATCAAAATATAATTTGTAATTGTCATTTTCTAAACAACTTTCTGGTTTATAAATGTAATGTGGTTGTGTATCCTTTAATAAATTGAATTTAACTGCTAAATTCATGTGTATAATTTTTGCGAATATATCATGACGTTTTTTATATTCGCTGTGAGCCAAAACGGTGCAAGATCTTGTATTGCAAATATAAAACCCTCAGCTCTTTAAAATATCTCCCATGTAAAGACTTTTGTTTTATATTTGCTATAGTGTCATATCACGAGCTCTATTGAGAAAATAATTTTTTAGTGAAGCAATTTGATTGTGTTGTAGAATTTCTAGATTTGAAAAACCCCTACCACCATTTTCGCGTGGTAAATTAAATCTTTCAACAGCAGATTTGGGGTGATGTTTACAAAATTTTGTAAAGAGAACTCTAGTTTGAATATTTATATTCTTTAAATTAGTTTTGGACCATTTTATAACACCAAAAGAATAGATTTAATTTTATAATTGAATGTTGAATATGATTTGATTGATTAATACCTAAATATTTATAAAATTCTCCTTTATTTAAATTTTTAATGATTTCTCCTTCTTTAGTTATATATTCTAAATTTTCGTAATGACCACGACATATTGATTGATTTTCAGTTATTGTTAAGTTTTATGTCATCCATATAAAGAAGGTGATTTAATTTAATATTAATTTTATAAATTTTAAGAATTTTAATTAACCATGAATGTGGTACTGAATCATAGGCTTTTTTGTAGTCTATGAATTGTTGTTGCATTATTTTCCAAACGTTTGAGACTTAAAATATTCGTCAAATGTTCTTCTTTTTTTAAATCAGAATACCCCTGACAAATCCGAACATTTTGTTTTGCGGTAGATAAAAATAAACATGGGCCAAGACAGAATATTAATATTCGGTGTGGAATTTTCCTGCGTTCTTGTTCATTTCTATCGAAGTGCTCACGAAAAGTTGTGAATATCAACACTTTGTAATTGTCGTAGTGAAAAATAAAAAAGATAGCTATGGGGCACAACTTATTTCGCACTTCATTAGAAAAGTAACAGTATTAAAATAAAAAAAATATTTTTCTAAATTTCGAACGTTAGGTCTATCCTGACCAGCCGCCAATTAGTGGTATTATTTTATTTTTTGCTGTTTTCCACAATAGTTATTTTTATATTAAATATAAACAATATTTTTTCTATCATTGATTCAAAAAATTGAAATTAAAAATTCAAATTTTTGAAGGAACTCTGAAGTTTCAATGCAGTGACCATGTTGCTAGGTAACTAATAAAAAACAGTGCGTGAAATGAAAAACAGAAATAGTCGTATGCGTTTTGTATGGTTTCTATGGTTTCGATCTTACTAACAATGCAATGAAAATGACCCACTTCAGGCACAGATAACTATGCGTGAATTTCAATTTTTTGAATCAATTATATAAAAACAAAATTGATTTGGCGGCCGCTACACAAAAGTGGTGGGAGGCGAGAACCTGTTTCCGCCGGTCTCCGTTTATGACACAGCTGACGGAAATCTTGTTCTTTTTTTTTCGTTTATTGTTAATTTTAAAATTAATAAATTTTCCCTGGATACGTATTCGACTTATCCGGTACGAGTTATTTTTAAATTAACTTAATGGCCCGTTGCTCTTGTTCTTTTTATCGTTTTATCGTTAGCAATAGTACAATACTCACGCATTTTTAATCTAAAATTAACAAAACTTGAATGGATCGGGATTATCACACTTCTGAATTGAAGTTTTCATTCGTTTAAAATATAATTGATAGTAATACGTAATGCGGATTGCCTAAACGTTGCTTCCATCACGTCAACATCACACATTCACGTTCGCCCGTAGAAATGGCGTGATGCACACGAAATCGATCCAAAAAGGCTCATAATATTTGTGTCACGCGAATCTACGTCGAAAACTAGAAAAAAAAAAAATTCAATTCGAATTTCAATAATCGAAACGATGCGTCGTCGATACTAAACGTAGGTAGTAACTAAAGTGTGATCGGGTGCGATAAAAGTGTCCGTCAATAATCATCATCCGACAATCATTTAATAGACGAACGCTAATTTTTGGCACTCACTCGGACGACAGAACCAGTCCAGACGGAAACCGGGGCGCGGGGTGGGTGGGTGGTTGTATGTCCGTGAATCTGTCCGGCGCGCGTCAACATTTCAGTTATCGTCGCGAGAGTTAAAACGAAAGGTGGTTAGTGTGAAAGTGACGTTTTTTCGTGGAGACACGTTACGAAGGGTGAGTACCTAATATAATATAAAACCAACCGAAAACCCACAATAGTGCCCCGGTTTATTATCGTGAATAGGTGTTTGGTAAATATTTTCTGTATTCCAACTAGCAAGTCTTTTATCAAAAAACTCCGGCAACATGGCTATTGTGGTATTATTGATACCACCTAACTGAAGAATGATTAAAAAGATTATAAAGTTAATAACTAAGTCGACGATTTTATCGGGAAATTGAACGGAGAAACAAAAATAGCTCTTAGCGACAGTTGCCTGAAGTCGCAAATAACGGCGATTGACGAAATCACGTTTTTTTTATTTTAATTCCAATGAACAATACACAGGGTCACAATTATCTGTTATGTATTCTATAATGTTTTGCAAAGTAAATAATGTGAGTTGTCATGCGTAATATTAATTAGCTAAGTAATTTTTGCAAGTATTTTATGTCAGATATGCAATGTATAATAACGTAATGTTGCAAAGTATTTTAATTTTTATGCTAGGTAGAGATAATAAAATAGAAAATGATTTAGGAACATAAAAAATCTCATTAAAACAGGAACAATTGAAATTAAAATAAACATAACATTCTGTACTAAAGTACAGTTTTGTTCACTCCTTTTTTCAAAGTCTTCTGTCCTCTCATTTGCACATACTGCTATTCCAAAACAGTGAAATTGTCTGTTTCAGGGAATCCTTAACGTTCCTTGCTAATGTCAACAACGTTTTCGATGAAACAAAGAGTCGGAAAAATGTCGGCTCATTGTATTCAATAACATACGCGACTACAAAACCATCTGTATCATTTGTAGGAATCGCGGTTTTTTCGATGAGAATTCGTTCTAATTTTTTCTTTCTTAAAAAAGCTAAGTAATTTTAATTTCACTAAAGATGAACATTTAGGCTATATGCTGGGTAATGCAAATCCATCAACCATCAACTAGGTTGTTCAGCAGATGTACGATTGTTTATTTGATTTCTTCTTCCGAAGAGTTGTATTCTGGCAAAATAGAAATTTATTCATAACATAACCTCAATCAACTAAATTATTTCGAATACAATAACCACATAACTACAAGTTGGATAGGCATGGGTGCAAAATACCGATAATGCATGAAACCTAAAGGGCCTACTGTTCATCCAATATATTTACATAGCTTAAATAGCATGTTTATTTTTTATAGAAAAATTTTGCATTTCTCGCTTTCTTAAACTGTATGTAACATTTTTCATATTTTTTCGCTGTCATAATGACATAATAAAAGTTAATTAAAAATCGCTGTTTCACGTCTTTTTCTTTTTTGTTCGAGAGTTTTTGTGGTTCTGAAAAGAACCGTTTATAAATGTGTCGAAAACGAAAAACATCTATTTCGAACTGGTGTACTTGGTGACGGCTTTGGTACCTTCGGAGACGGCGTGCTTGGCCAACTCACCGGGCAACAACAGACGCACGGCAGTTTGAATTTCTCTGCTGGTGATCGTCGAACGTTTGTTGTAGTGTGCCAGACGGGAAGCTTCAGCGGCGATACGTTCGAAGATGTCGTTCACGAAACTGTTCATTATGCTCATAGCCTTACTAGAGATACCGGTGTCGGGATGGACTTGTTTCAACACCTTGTAGATGTAGATGGCATAGCTCTCCTTCCTCCTGCGCTTCTTTTTTTTGTCGCTCTTGGAAATGTTCTTCTGAGCTTTCCCGGCCTTCTTGGCTGCCTTACCACTTGTCTTCGGCGGCATTTTTCAATTCAATTCGATTCAACAAACTCGCGAACTGCTCTGACTCGTGTGCGTGCGTTAACTTTGCACCACCACCTTTCTGATAGGTAGTGTGTTCACCAGAACCCCACCTGAAAACGGGCTCCCACCAATCGTCACGTCCTATTCTCCTATCACGGAGGCTATAAATTCGAAGCACAGCTACCAGCTTTTCACTCTTTCGCCTGCACTCGAAGTGTTCACGTCGTGCTGCTAGTGAATAATTTTGTTTTCTTTTTAGATCGTTCCTGCTCATGGCCCAATTTCGCGCTCCGCCGAAGGGCCAGAGACGGCTTCGCTCTTTCAAGATGATCACCCCCCAGGACCCCCCATCGCCGATTCTAGAGATTCCAGAAACCTCATCCCCGTCCTCACCAAGACGCCGCTCCACTTCCACAAAGGAACGCTGCGACACGGGCTGCTCCGGTAACTCGAGAAAGTCCGACCAAACCCAACACTCGTCGTCACCGACCAACAAATCAAGGGGTGAGTCCAACAATTATGTACGCACTCCCACACCATCTATCGCGAGGGCCGAGTCTCCAAAGCCCACACTGTACAAATTCACGATAAAGAACATTCCGGAAAACTTCGCGAGTCAAAAGAAATTCCACACTCTTTTGACAACCCACCTATTAATAAAAAATATCTACCGACTTGTCGTCAACTGGAACAAGACCGCGCTGCTAATTACTTCCCTACCGCTGCCGGACAACTTCCTCCACAACTTAAACATCGCCGCCGGTTCCAAAGCAATCACGTGTTCCCCTATAAATAAAAAAACCACGCCAAACGAACCCAGCATCGACAACCCGCGAAAAAAGCTCCAGTTTTCGGTCGTCATCAAACACGTCGATCACGACATCGACGAAAACGACATTAACCAGGTTCTCGCGTCTCTGGAGCTCCCGATCCAACGGCTCTGGAGAATAAAATCGCGCCAAAGCAATAAATTTACCACCCTAATCCGCGTTATCACGGAAGACACCGCGACAGTAGATTTCCTACTGAAAAACGGACTAACGCTGTTCGGCAAGCACCATCAGTGCGAGCCATCGAAGCCCCCGGAACCCACCCCCCTGCAATGCACCAAGTGCTATCAACTCGGCCACCCCGCGACCGCCTGCTCAAACAAACCCGCGTGCCCCAAATGCCCCGAAACGCACGCCCCCAACAACTGCGAAGCCGCGACCCCGAAGTGTCTCCTCTGCGGAGGCGCTCACGCCGCCTGGTCACGCAAGTGCCCCAAATTGAAAGACACGCCCATCACTGACGAGACCCCAATAGCCCCCACGTACATTATCAACCCCCCCGCCGAGTTTGCCGACCCCGAAGTCCTCATCGACGAATCCGCGGAATGTAAAATCAATACTAAACAGACCGTCGTTTTTGTTACAAAAATCTTATACGATCTTTTCCCCCTGCAGCGCCCCAAAATCCATGAACTGGTAGAACTCGCGTCGCGTCAAATACTCCGTACTAAAACGCGAATCAGCCACACCGGTCAGCGCATCTATTTCACTTTCGAGTAGTCGCCGACGCCCCCACGCTCGTCCGTCCTAACTTCCCCCCGTTTATGTACAGTACACCCCCCAGTACTGTCGCCGCCCCCGGGGGCGGCCCCAACCCCACTCCCCACCCCCCTTCCAACAACATAAACATAGCCACCGTGAACGTTGATGGCATCAAAACTAAACTTAACGCCCTCAAGGCCTTTATCGCGTCGGACCAAATTAAAATACTTTCAATTACCGAGACACACACGCAAAATACGATTCACGTTCCCAACTTCAGCTCTTACAGCAGACCATCCAGATTCAACAACTTTTACCGCGGAGTAGCCCTTCTCATAGATTCAAATATAAACAGTATAAAACACGACCTTCCACCCCACCTCTCGGACCTAGAAGCGGTCGCCGCGGACGCGCAACTCAATAACAAAACGATAACTATAATTTCGTACTATAACCCCCCCTCAGAATCAATTTCACCGGAACTTTTTCAATACGTCTCCAGCCTCCGCTATTGTATAATACTAGGTGATTTCAACGCGAGACACACCGACTTTGGCGATAGAAGTACCAACGCGAACGGCCGCAAATTTTCCGAATTTATTAGCGATCTGTCAATTTACCGTCTCGAAAACCGCTCGGCAACATTTATTAGCCACAAGAACGTAGACGCGCAATCGATAGTCGACCACATCGTAATTACCGAAAGTCTCACCGCGCACGTAGACTCAGAATCCTTCATAGGCACCACCGTCACATCCGACCACGAACCCCTTGTCGCGAAACTCTTCTTTGAGGGCCCACCTCCCCCCCCGGAATTCATCCAAATTTTCAAATATAAAAACGCTGACTGGGACAAGTATCGACGCGAAATAACGAGAACACTCACACGCACAACACCCGCGAACACTCCAGACGAAATCGACGAACAAATAAACACATTCACAAACACAATACACTCAGCCCGAGACACCGTTTTTAAACCAACAACGATCCCAAAAAATCGCACTCCACTACCGGCTAGAATCGTGAAACTAATTAAAGAAAAACGCAAAGTATACCGCGAATTTATCCAATCACGCGACCCCCTTCTCAAAACGCTATTCAATAAACTCAACGCTCAAATCAGACGCGACATAAACATATACCGCGAAGAAACGTGGATAAAAACTTGCGAATCTCTCGATTACCGCGACGGCAAAAAATTTTGGAACAAGTTTAAAGGCATTACCGGACAAAAACGGAAAACGAACCACTTTCTCGCGACCGACGCGCATATTTACTACACGCCACAAGAACGCGCCAACTGTTTTGCCGAACTATTAGACGGAATCCATCAAGTCCCAAACGACCCTAATTTCAACGCCACCTTTTTCGATCAAATCGCCAACAACGTTCACGCCTTCAAAAACATCCCACTCATCGACCCTCTTCCTCACCCCCTGCACGACGAACACCTTACAGACAACATAACTACCGACGAAGTCAAAATTATCATCTCTCATTTAAAAAACACGAAAGCCCCGGGACCCGACCAAATTAGACCCATTCTTCTCAAAAACCTACCCGACTCCGCCTTCCAAGCTCTGACTGACATCTTCAATAATTGCATGAATAACCTCTATTTTCCCACTGCATGGAAAACTGCCCACACTGTCATGATCCCCAAACCGGGCAAATGCCCCAACGACCCCAAATCTTACCGCCCCATCTCACTTCTTAGCATCACTGGCAAAATCTTTGAAAGAATCTTAACTAACCGTCTCCAACTCACGCTAGAATCTAACAATCTTCTTCCCCCCGAACAATTCGGCTTTCGTGCTCAACGCTCCACCCACAACCCCCTTGCAGAACTTCAAACCGATATCACAAGACACGCCAACCTTGGCGAGTGCACCGTAGGTGTCTTCCTCGACATCGAAAGAGCATTCGACAAGGTCTGGCACGACGGACTCGTGCAGAAACTCCTAAACCTCCGCCTGAACCTCAAATTCACCAAACTTATCTCCTCCTTCCTAACCAACAGATCCTGCAGGATCAAAGTAAACAAAATCCTCTCAAATACCGTCCACCTGAAAGCCGGAGTCCCCCAGGGCTCCGTACTTTCACCACTACTGTACATTGTATACTGCAGAGATTTTCCCTTTTCAGACATCCAGAGGACCAAGACGAGAATGTTCGCGGACGACACGGCCATCTGGTGCTCCCAGAGAAGCTGCGAGAAAGCCACGAGCATCGTCCAAAAAGAGCTTCACTGCATCGAGAAGTGGACCAACCATTGGCGAGTAAAGATCAATCCCACCAAAAGTCAATCCATCCTTTTCACTTTCCCTAAAGCGCAGAAACAAAGAACACTTTTTACGCAATCGAGACTCGTAATAAACCGCGACGTAATTCCGAAAAATAACACCGTCCAATATTTAGGCATCACCGTTTCCTCCACTTGCACTCTCCACGCGGATCTCAAGGCCACACTTAAAAAAGCGCGAAACAGAGCAAATCTACTGTATAAAATCCGAGGCCGAATTCGCGGCTGCGCCCCCGAAACACTTTTGTACACTTACAACTCATTCATTCGACCGGTAATCGAATATAGAGCCCTCCTTTATTCAACACTCCCAAAACGAGCAGCATTCAAGATTTATTCATTCGAACGGCACACACTCCGCGACATGTTCAGACTCCACCGGCAACACCCATCCAACACACTCTATGACGCCACCAAAACAACACCGATCTCCGAGCGCCTCACGCTTCTCCAAGCACGCTACATTGAACGCACACTTAACGGCAACAACACCATAGCTAAACAAACACTACACACTTCACATAAACTCCCGACAAAAAACGGACTTCTAAACCGCGTTCCAAAAAAGCCCAAAGTCAAAACCAAACACCTCCCCACGGCCATACTCTCCTCAAAATACCCCGATCTTCCACCGGAACTCCAGCTACTCGTCGATGAGACACCTCTCTCGATGAGATGAAGCGGTCCACACTCCCAGCTCCCAAAGGACGAGCCCCCATCTCCCTTCCCAGTTCCCCACTAATATCTGTTCCAGGTCACCAAGCTCTCCCAGGACCTAGAGGACACCAACCAGGAACCCAGCCACCACCGGAACCGACCAAGGCCCAGGACCAGGACCAGGACAGGGACCAGGACCCAGACCAGGACCAGGAGCCAGCCCAGGACCAGGACCCAGACCCGGAGCCAGACAAGGACCAGGACCCAGCCCAGGACCAGGACCCAGCCCAGGACCAGGACCAGGATCAGGACCCAGACCAGGACCTGGAACAAAAACACAGATTTATATAGAGCCACCTAAATCATTGCATTGTATAGAGTCACTTAACCAGAATTTTTTTTTTTTTTTTTTTGCATTACTCTTGTTAACTCATTTTCATTCACATATTTTCCTCTTCTTTTATTATTCTATTTTTACTATATTTAAATTCGACCTCGTTTCCACTCTGCTGAAAAGGCCATAAGCCTCAGCGGCAGCTTCACTGCATATTATACTACTACAAAATATTTATCTTGACATGTATTATACAAACAATTGAATAAATGTATTTGAACCTGAACCAGCTTTTACAATCGACGAGTCCCGTCCGTCAGTTTTATTACTTCTCGTGGTGTCTAACGAACGAACTTAAAATGTCAGGTCGCGGTAAAGGAGGTAAAGTGAAGGGAAAAGCGAAATCCCGTTCGAGCCGTGCCGGTCTCCAGTTTCCGGTGGGTAGGATACATCGTCTTCTCAGAAAAGGAAATTACGCGGAACGCGTCGGTGCAGGAGCTCCCGTCTATTTGGCCGCCGTCATGGAGTACTTAGCCGCCGAAGTTCTAGAATTGGCAGGAAACGCTGCCCGTGACAACAAGAAGACACGTATTATACCGCGTCATCTGCAGCTGGCCATCAGAAACGACGAGGAATTGAACAAACTCCTGTCCGGAGTTACGATCGCCCAAGGCGGTGTCTTACCCAACATTCAGGCCGTACTTTTACCCAAAAAAACCGAGAAGAAACCTTAAACGAACGATCGATCCATCTCCGTGGCGAAAACTCAAAATATCGGCCCTTCTCAGGGCCACTATAGCTTTTTTTTTTCGTAAAATGACCGATGCATCTTTTCTTTTTGTATTATTATCATTGCGGTCGTCAATTTGGCTGTATGAAGAAAGATTTACGACTGCAATGCCAAAAGGAAAGCAAGGGGTGTTTACGATCTTGGTACATTTATCAGGTAGTCCGTTGTTTCTCGAAAGAACATCATGTTTCTTTTTTTTCCTCTTATTTTTATTTTGTGGTTCTGAAAAGAACCGATTTTGTATTTCGTATTTTATTCTGGTTTTCTCGAACGGTGAAGAGCGCCAGGAAATTAACCTCCGAAACCGTAGAGGGTGCGTCCTTGACGTTTCAAAGCGTAGACGACGTCCATCGCTGTCACGGTTTTACGTTTGGCGTGTTCCGTGTAGGTGACGGCATCTCGGATGACATTTTCCAAGAACACTTTCAGGACTCCGCGAGTTTCTTCGTAGATCAAACCGGAAATACGTTTCACGCCGCCACGACGAGCCAATCTTCTGATAGCGGGTTTCGTGATGCCCTGGATGTTGTCACGCAGGACTTTGCGATGACGCTTCGCTCCTCCTTTTCCCAATCCTTTGCCTCCTTTACCGCGACCGGTCATCTTTTCAGATTATTTCAACTGACACAAAATACCTGCACACCTCGTCCCTAGGAAGTCAACTACCGCAAAATTTCAACTAACGGAGCCTTATATAGATTCAACGGTTCACCATCGACCAATCGACGAAGTCAGCCGTTGACTTTGTTCACGTATAAAAGTACAATTTAATATGGCGGAATTTTTAGTACCCGTTTACCTTTCGACGCGTGCACGTCTAACGATCGTCAGTTTTGTTTTTCATTCGTTTCATTCGAAATGGCCAGGACCAAGCAGACCGCACGCAAGTCCACCGGAGGAAAAGCCCCCAGGAAACAACTGGCTACCAAAGCGGCCAGGAAAAGCGCTCCCGCCACTGGCGGCGTCAAGTCCACCGTTACAGACCTGGTACCGTGGCTCTGCGTGAGATCCGTCGTTACCAGAAAAGTACCGAGTTGCTCATCCGCAAGCTTCCCTTTCAACGTTTGGTGAGGGAGATCGCTCAGGATTTCAAAACCGATTTGCGCTTCCAAAGCTCCGCCGTGATGGCCCTCCAGGAAGCGAGCGAAGCTTACTTGGTCGGTCTGTTCGAGGACACGAATTTGTGCGCCATCCACGCCAAACGTGTAACCATCATGCCAAAGGACATCCAACTTGCCAGACGTATTCGGGGTGAACGCGCTTAAATTTTTCCACATCGTGTTTCGGAAGAACAACAACATCCCGAGAAAAACGAAACACGAATTTTATAACAAAAAAATCGGTTCTTTTCAGAACCTCAAACCTTACAGGCAAAAAAAAAAAAATATATCGCCCTTCAACCGGAAATGAATAAAATAAAAATGTCAATAATCGGTCGGTCCTCTCGATTCGGGTTGGGTTGCGGTCGTTCGTAAAATTTTATTGCATCCTGTCATCACCTACCTGCCAGCTGATGCTATCTATTTTATTTGGTTTCGCCGTAAGGATAGTTTTATTTCTTTTTTTCGTCGTAGATTATCGTGTGGCCCTGAAAAGGGCCATTTGTGCGTGCCCCGTTGCCGGTAGTACGATGATGACGTCGGAACGAGGCACAGCCGAACGAACATGAGTCGAGTATCCATCCACGTTTCTCACTTTTTCCTCTTCGGCGAAGCGGCCTTTTTCACCTTGACAGGAATGGCTTTGGCTGTCTTGGGTTTGGGTGCTTTGGGTTTTTTAGTCGGACCAGCCTTGTTAGATTTCTTCGCTTTGGAAGGCGATCGGGGTTTCGGGGCGGCTCTAGTTTTCTTTTCTGCCGAGGAGGCGGCCGATTTCTTGGCTTTCGCTGCGGCGGCGGAGGCAGCGACGGCGCTCTTCTTTTCGGCAGCAGTCTTCTTCGCTTTGGGGGAGGCTTGTTTTTTGGCTGTCTTCGAGGAAGCCTTGTCGGAAGTCGTCGCGACGGCGGTACGTTTGGCGGATGATTTTTTCGTCTTGGATGCGGCGGACGAAGCGGGTTTCCTCTTGTCGGAGGCGGAGGCGACTTTGGCACCACCGGAGGTGGACGAGGCGAGCTTGAACGAACCCGACGCGCCCTTACCTTTCGTCTGAACCAGAGATCCCGACGCCACGGCGCCTTTCAGATATTTCTTGATGAAAGGGGCGACCTTTTCGGCGTCGACTTTGTAATTTGCGGCGACGAACTTCTTGATGGCCTGAAGAGACGATCCTCCGCGTTCCTTGAGTCCCTTGATGGCGTTGTTTACCATCTCGGATGTCGGAGGATGGGACGGTTTCGCCCTGGGATTTTTCGCTTTTTTCTCTTTCTTCGCGTGGGATTGAGGGGTGGCAGCGGAACCGGTGGTGACCGATGATGCTGTTTGATTTTCGACGTCGGCCATCTTTCACGTTAAAACGTTAAAAGTTAATAATAATTATTGAAAAAACACTTGCTCACACACGTACACTTCGAGCACCTCGTGAACGAGAATTGAACAAAAAAATTTTCTAAGTCTTTATAAAATAGTCGCCACTGCGGACGGAAGACTGAACGCGCACCGCGTCCGCCGTCGAAGAAATTGCAGGCCTCGGAATCGTTGCCCGCGTGATGGCATCGTCCTCTTTCCTCGATCACCATCGCCACCGTGTGATCAAGCTGGCCGAACTCGGTTTCCGAAGTTTCCCTGGAGATAGCGAAGTTCGTCTCGGAACGTCGGTGGGTTTCGAATCAGGTACACGCCCCTCCAACCACCAGCCCTAAATCCGGGTCGTCACGGTTTCGATTCGGGACCGACGGTTTACGTCGGCGGTGCGGGGTAGACGCGTCGATTCCGGGAATCCATATTTCGTTCGCCGAAATATTGGTCCATCTCTTCCCGGAATACCGCGCCACCTTCTCGATTTTACGACATCTTCGCGTCGCCAAACGCTTCCGAAACGGTCGAAGCACAGAAAGGACCTGGTGTTCGAACCGAGGCAATTCCGACAACAGGATGCCGCGAACCGCCTCTCCGACGTTCAGGTCGATCGTTTTCGGCGGAAGTTGAAACGGGACGAGTCGACGACGGGTCCCGTTGCCGTCCGGACCCTTCGGGACGGCCGAAAGTCCGTCGAGAGGATCATCCGAAAGGAGACGGTCTTCATCGTCCGACCGATGCCGCACCTACGAGTTTTCCGATATTTTCTTCGACGGATCTTCAGGTTTTCTTCCTTTCTTCCGTCTTTCTCTCTTCGTAATTTCGTGTCCGACCTGCGTCGTCCGAAGTCGGGGTGAAGATCGAAGAAAAAACGCCAAAAATAACAACTCGTCAGCCACGCACACCGCGTTCGAATGTCTAACGGTCCAACTTGGATTTTCGAAGATCGCCGAATCCGAGGGACGATAAATAATAATAATAATAATAATAATGGTAATAAATAATAATGTTAATAATAATAATAATGATATGATGATTATAACGATAATTATTATAGATAGGTAAATAGAAACACAGGTCTCCTCTCGAAAATCGGAACTTCCTGATATTACTTACATATTTCGGTCGATCCAAATGTGGGAATCTCGTCGTCGTCGGAGCAAGCAGCGCGGTGGGTGGGGTGAAATTCTGGATTTTCCACCGCCGCCGGCGGTCGAAAAATGTGCGACGCGGGAGATCGCCAGTCCGTCTAGTAGTCTCTCTTGTCGTTAGAGCGTGACGTGGTGGTTGTTGTGGGATTTCCCGTTAGTTCGGTCCGACGTCGGTCGTCAGAGGGTAAGTGCATACGGAAACGAAACGCATCGCGTTTTGATGTTCATATTCGTGCATCGGAATGTTAAAAGCAATATATTTTACACCAACGATCACACCTAAACACCACGGCAACGGCCATACCACGTTGAAAAGCACCGGTTCTCGTCCGATCACCGAAGTTAAGCAACGTCGGGCGCGGTCAGTACTTGGATGGGTGACCGCTTGGGAACACCGCGTGCCGTTGCCCCCCAACACTTTTTGTTTTTTTTTGAAATCCATAGCAACCACCGAACCGATTTGTTTTTCGTGCAGGTATTCGGAAACATGCACAGACCCGTATCATGTAGATTCATAGCTTTAAGTACTAGATAATTAAGAAAACAATTTTTTTTGTCGATTAATTGTAAACAATTGCAGAATAAAAACTCGTCAAACGGTAAAGGTTGTCGTTCGATCACCGAAGGTAAGCCACGCGGGCAGCGGTCAGCACTTGGACGGGTGACCGGTTCATTATATTCCTTCCGTGAGTTTAACAAAGATAACATATGCAAATGTCGTAAGTGCGACGAGGAAGACGGCGATCTTTTAATGTAAAAAAAATATATATTAGGTTACGCGTACATGCCACTTTGACTGCTGCTTTATTTTTTTGGTTTTTAAATAATTAGAGATCTGAATTCAACATATCAGTTCTATGTTATAATGGACAGACAATGTTGTATTCTTGGCCCCTAACACGTTAAGACCAACATAAAAACTAGAATAACTTACCATTCGTTAAACGTTAAACAATTTCGAACCACGTTTTTTTGAGCTCGAACAAACTCATAACACAACACTCATTTATTAGTCACTGGACCATTGTAAAACGAGAAGAGAGAAAAACCATGCGAAACTATTTTTAAAACGAAGAGAATAAAGGTTTTAAATGGTAGGGCTGTATGACAGACTTGTCAATTATCGTGGGGGGTACGGCTGAGATTTATGACGAAATCGAGTGGCGCCGGCGGTCGGTCACTTTCACGAAAGAGGTCTAAACACGGGTCGTTTACGATACCCTCTGGTTACTAGAAAAGTTCTAGACAGATGTTTGTCGGCTTTTCGAGGTATTTATTTGTGAGTCCAAAGACTCAATGGAGTAATATCGGACTGAAATTCCAAGATTTTGCTGTGTAATCCAAAAAACTATGTTCCTCGTAACATTTAACGATGTGTTAATTCAACTATTATTTTAATTTTTCGTATACGTATTTATACTAAAAAGTACAGCGCTTCCAACAGTGAATTGTGAATTGAAAATGTTTCAAAGAAAGATCGATAGTTTTGAAAAAAATTACATATTAATAAATTTAGATAGATTTAGAAGTATACATTGCACTTACTTTTCAAAATTATTGTACTTCTGATTTGGTTGAAATAACATAATATGTAGCAGTCATAGTTGCGATTGTAGAAAAAATCTTGTGTACATTGCAGTCGCGGCTGGTGTTGGGTAAAACCTTTATTTTTTAGGGGGTCATTACCCAAATGACCTCATGGACCAGCCGTTCCTGTTAGGTTTTATATATCAAATTGATTCGTCTGTCTTTTTCATCATGCCTTCGAAAAGCGAGCTCCTGTTTCGCCAAAGTAACTGTGACGTCAATTAAATACGATAATAAAATTCGGTTTTTCCCATCTTCTTTTCGTATCCCACCTCCACCCGGCGGCAGTAGTGCAGTGCTTATCAACATAATTACCGGCGTCTCGCCTCCACATTTTGACTTTTTTGTGTTTTATGTGTTCTCTAAGTCCAAAATTTTTAAATTTTTAAAAAGAGATTGCGGTACTATTCCTGTTGCTGAAATTATAATAATATATTTATTAATTTTTGTATTATATGTCTGTGTTATATTGTGTGAATTTGGAACAGCTATATCTAAAAGATATGCTTGCTTTTGTTGTTTATTTAAAATAATAATGTCTGGTCTGTTATGCTGAATGTGAATGTCAGTTAAAACTGTGCGATCAAAATATAATTTGTAATTGTCATTTTCTAAACAACTTTCTGGTTTATAAATGTAATGTGGTTGTGTATCCTTTAATAAATTGAATTTAACTGCTAAATTCATGTGTATAATTTTTGCGAATATATCATGACGTTTTTTATATTCGCTGTGAGCCAAAACGGTGCAAGATCTTGTATTGCAAATATAAAACCCTCAGCTCTTTAAAATATCTCCCATGTAAAGACTTTTGTTTTATATTTGCTATAGTGTCATATCACGAGCTCTATTGAGAAAATAATTTTTTAGTGAAGCAATTTGATTGTGTTGTAGAATTTCTAGATTTGAAAAACCCCTACCACCATTTTCGCGTGGTAAATTAAATCTTTCAACAGCAGATTTGGGGTGATGTTTACAAAATTTTGTAAAGAGAACTCTAGTTTGAATATTTATATTCTTTAAATTAGTTTTGGACCATTTTATAACACCAAAAGAATAGATTTAATTTTATAATTGAATGTTGAATATGATTTGATTGATTAATACCTAAATATTTATAAAATTCTCCTTTATTTAAATTTTTAATGATTTCTCCTTCTTTAGTTATATATTCTAAATTTTCGTAATGACCACGACATATTGATTGATTTTCAGTTATTGTTAAGTTTTATGTCATCCATATAAAGAAGGTGATTTAATTTAATATTAATTTTATAAATTTTAAGAATTTTAATTAACCATGAATGTGGTACTGAATCATAGGCTTTTTTGTAGTCTATGAATTGTTGTTGCATTATTTTCCAAACGTTTGAGACTTAAAATATTCGTCAAATGTTCTTCTTTTTTTAAATCAGAATACCCCTGACAAATCCGAACATTTTGTTTTGCGGTAGATAAAAATAAACATGGGCCAAGACAGAATATTAATATTCGGTGTGGAATTTTCCTGCGTTCTTGTTCATTTCTATCGAAGTGCTCACGAAAAGTTGTGAATATCAACACTTTGTAATTGTCGTAGTGAAAAATAAAAAAGATAGCTATGGGGCACAACTTATTTCGCACTTCATTAGAAAAGTAACAGTATTAAAATAAAAAAAATATTTTTCTAAATTTCGAACGTTAGGTCTATCCTGACCAGCCGCCAATTAGTGGTATTATTTTATTTTTTGCTGTTTTCCACAATAGTTATTTTTATATTAAATATAAACAATATTTTTTCTATCATTGATTCAAAAAATTGAAATTAAAAATTCAAATTTTTGAAGGAACTCTGAAGTTTCAATGCAGTGACCATGTTGCTAGGTAACTAATAAAAAACAGTGCGTGAAATGAAAAACAGAAATAGTCGTATGCGTTTTGTATGGTTTCTATGGTTTCGATCTTACTAACAATGCAATGAAAATGACCCACTTCAGGCACAGATAACTATGCGTGAATTTCAATTTTTTGAATCAATTATATAAAAACAAAATTGATTTGGCGGCCGCTACACAAAAGTGGTGGGAGGCGAGAACCTGTTTCCGCCGGTCTCCGTTTATGACACAGCTGACGGAAATCTTGTTCTTTTTTTTTCGTTTATTGTTAATTTTAAAATTAATAAATTTTCCCTGGATACGTATTCGACTTATCCGGTACGAGTTATTTTTAAATTAACTTAATGGCCCGTTGCTCTTGTTCTTTTTATCGTTTTATCGTTAGCAATAGTACAATACTCACGCATTTTTAATCTAAAATTAACAAAACTTGAATGGATCGGGATTATCACACTTCTGAATTGAAGTTTTCATTCGTTTAAAATATAATTGATAGTAATACGTAATGCGGATTGCCTAAACGTTGCTTCCATCACGTCAACATCACACATTCACGTTCGCCCGTAGAAATGGCGTGATGCACACGAAATCGATCCAAAAAGGCTCATAATATTTGTGTCACGCGAATCTACGTCGAAAACTAGAAAAAAAAAAAATTCAATTCGAATTTCAATAATCGAAACGATGCGTCGTCGATACTAAACGTAGGTAGTAACTAAAGTGTGATCGGGTGCGATAAAAGTGTCCGTCAATAATCATCATCCGACAATCATTTAATAGACGAACGCTAATTTTTGGCACTCACTCGGACGACAGAACCAGTCCAGACGGAAACCGGGGCGCGGGGTGGGTGGGTGGTTGTATGTCCGTGAATCTGTCCGGCGCGCGTCAACATTTCAGTTATCGTCGCGAGAGTTAAAACGAAAGGTGGTTAGTGTGGTGAAGTGACGTTTTTTCGTGGAGACACGTTACGAAGGGTGAGTACCTAATATAATATAAAACCAACCGAAAACCCACAATAGTGCCCCGGTTTATTATCGTGAATAGGTGTTTGGTAAATATTTTCTGTATTCCAACTAGCAAGTCTTTTATCAAAAAACTCCGGCAACATGGCTATTGTGGTATTATTGATACCACCTAACTGAAGAATGATTAAAAAGATTATAAAGTTAATAACTAAGTCGACGATTTTATCGGGAAATTGAACGGAGAAACAAAAATAGCTCTTAGCGACAGTTGCCTGAAGTCGCAAATAACGGCGATTGACGAAATCACGTTTTTTTTATTTTAATTCCAATGAACAATACACAGGGTCACAATTATCTGTTATGTATTCTATAATGTTTTGCAAAGTAAATAATGTGAGTTGTCATGCGTAATATTAATTAGCTAAGTAATTTTTGCAAGTATTTTATGTCAGATATGCAATGTATAATAACGTAATGTTGCAAAGTATTTTAATTTTTATGCTAGGTAGAGATAATAAAATAGAAAATGATTTAGGAACATAAAAAATCTCATTAAAACAGGAACAATTGAAATTAAAATAAACATAACATTCTGTACTAAAGTACAGTTTTGTTCACTCCTTTTTTCAAAGTCTTCTGTCCTCTCATTTGCACATACTGCTATTCCAAAACAGTGAAATTGTCTGTTTCAGGGAATCCTTAACGTTCCTTGCTAATGTCAACAACGTTTTCGATGAAACAAAGAGTCGGAAAAATGTCGGCTCATTGTATTCAATAACATACGCGACTACAAAACCATCTGTATCATTTGTAGGAATCGCGGTTTTTTCGATGAGAATTCGTTCTAATTTTTTCTTTCTTAAAAAAGCTAAGTAATTTTAATTTCACTAAAGATGAACATTTAGGCTATATGCTGGGTAATGCAAATCCATCAACCATCAACTAG
>NW_027184155.1:0-27666 GCF_963966145.1 Tenebrio molitor | reverse complement strand
ATGACGGCGGCCAAATAGACGGGAGCTCCTGCACCGACGCGTTCCGCGTAATTTCCTTTTCTGAGAAGACGATGTATCCTACCCACCGGAAACTGGAGACCGGCACGGCTCGAACGGGATTTCGCTTTTCCCTTCACTTTACCTCCTTTACCGCGACCTGACATTTTAAGTTCGTTCGTTAGACACCACGAGAAGTAATAAAACTGACGGACGGGACTCGTCGATTGTAAAAGCTGGTAGCTGTGCTTCGAATTTATAGCCTCCGTGATAGGAGAATAGGACGTGACGATTGGTGGGAGCCCGTTTTCAGGTGGGGTTCTGGTGAACACACTACCTATCAGAAAGGTGGTGGTGCAAAGTTAACGCACGCACACGAGTCAGAGCAGTTCGCGAGTTTGTTGAATCGAATTGAATTGAAAAATGCCGCCGAAGACAAGTGGTAAGGCAGCCAAGAAGGCCGGGAAAGCTCAGAAGAACATTTCCAAGAGCGACAAAAAAAAGAAGCGCAGGAGGAAGGAGAGCTATGCCATCTACATCTACAAGGTGTTGAAACAAGTCCATCCCGACACCGGTATCTCTAGTAAGGCTATGAGCATAATGAACAGTTTCGTGAACGACATCTTCGAACGTATCGCCGCTGAAGCTTCCCGTCTGGCACACTACAACAAACGTTCGACGATCACCAGCAGAGAAATTCAAACTGCCGTGCGTCTGTTGTTGCCCGGTGAGTTGGCCAAGCACGCCGTCTCCGAAGGTACCAAAGCCGTCACCAAGTACACCAGTTCGAAATAGATGTTTTTCGTTTTCGACACATTTATAAACGGTTCTTTTCAGAACCACAAAAACTCTCGAACAAAAAAGAAAAAGACGTGAAACAGCGATTTTTAATTAACTTTTATTATGTCATTATTATTATTATTAGGTTTCATGCATTATCGGTATTTTGCACCCATGCCTATCCAACTTGTAGTTATGTGGTTATTGTATTCGAAATAATTTAGTTGATTGAGGTTATGTTATGAATAAATTTCTATTTTGCCAGAATACAACTCTTCGGAAGAAGAAATCAAATAAACAATCGTACATCTGCTGAACAACCTAGTTGATGGTTGATGGATTTGCATTACCCAGCATATAGCCTAAATGTTCATCTTTAGTGAAATTAAAATTACTTAGCTTTTTTAAGAAAGAAAAAATTAGAACGAATTCTCATCGAAAAAACCGCGATTCCTACAAATGATACAGATGGTTTTGTAGTCGCGTATGTTATTGAATACAATGAGCCGACATTTTTCCGACTCTTTGTTTCATCGAAAACGTTGTTGACATTAGCAAGGAACGTTAAGGATTCCCTGAAACAGACAATTTCACTGTTTTGGAATAGCAGTATGTGCAAATGAGAGGACAGAAGACTTTGAAAAAAGGAGTGAACAAAACTGTACTTTAGTACAGAATGTTATGTTTATTTTAATTTCAATTGTTCCTGTTTTAATGAGATTTTTTATGTTCCTAAATCATTTTCTATTTTTTTTTTCATTAGAGAAGAGTTATTGTCGAGTTATTATCTCTACCTAGCATAAAAATTAAAATACTTTGCAACATTACGTTATTATACATTGCATATCTGACATAAAATACTTGCAAAAATTACTTAGCTAATTAATATTACGCATGACAACTCACATTATTTACTTTGCAAAACATTATAGAATACATAACAGATAATTGTGACCCTGTGTATTGTTCATTGGAATTAAAATAAAAAAAACGTGATTTCGTCAATCGCCGTTATTTGCGACTTCAGGCAACTGTCGCTAAGAGCTATTTTTGTTTCTCCGTTCAATTTCCCGATAAAATCGTCGACTTAGTTATTAACTAAGTTCTTCAGTTAGGTGGTATCAACAATACCACAATAGCCATGTTGCCGGAGTTTTTTGATAAAAGACTTGCTAGTTGGAATACAGAAAATATTTACCAAACACCTATTCACGATAATAAACCGGGGCACTATTGTGGGTTTTCGGTTGGTTTTATATTATATTAGGTACTCACCCTTCGTAACGTGTCTCCACGAAAAAACGTCACTTTCACACTAACCACCTTTCGTTTTAACTCTCGCGACGATAACTGAAATGTTGACGCGCGCCGGACAGATTCACGGACATACAACCACCCACCCACCCCGCGCCCCGGTTTCCGTCTGGACTGGTTCTGTCGTCCGAGTGAGTGCCAAAAATTAGCGTTCGTCTATTAAATGATTGTCGGATGATGATTATTGACGGACACTTTTATCGCACCCGATCACACTTTAGTTACTACCTACGTTTAGTATCGACGACGCATCGTTTCGATTATTGAAATTCGAATTGAATTTTTTTTTTTTCTAGTTTTCGACGTAGATTCGCGTGACACAAATATTATGAGCCTTTTTGGATCGATTTCGTGTGCATCACGCCATTTCTACGGGCGAACGTGAATGTGTGATGTTGACGTGATGGAAGCAACGTTTAGGCAATCCGCATTACGTATTACTATCAATTATATTTTAAACGAATGAAAACTTCAATTCAGAAGTGTGATAATCCCGATCCATTCAAGTTTTGTTAATTTTAGATTAAAAATGCGTGAGTATTGTACTATTGCTAACGATGCCAAAACATCGCATATTCAATGTAAAAAGAACAAGAGCAACGGGGCCATTAAGTTAATTTAAAAATAACTCGTACCGGATAAGTCGAA
Source organism: Tenebrio molitor (assembly GCF_963966145.1). Classification (NCBI taxonomy): domain Eukaryota; kingdom Metazoa; phylum Arthropoda; class Insecta; order Coleoptera; family Tenebrionidae; genus Tenebrio; species Tenebrio molitor. The sequence continues at coordinate 24,927 of NW_027184155.1, read as the reverse complement.
TACGTATCCAGGGAAAATTTATTAATTTTAAAATTGACCGGCGGAAACAGGTTCTCGCCTCCCACCACTTTTGTGTAGCGGCCGCCAAATCAATTTTGTTTTTATATAATTGATTCAAAAAATTGAAATTCACGCATAGTTATCTGTGCCTGAAGTGGGTCATTTTCATTGCATTGTTAGTAAGATCGAAACCATAGAAACCATACAAAACGCATACGACTATTTCTGTTTTTCATTTCACGCACTGTTTTTTATTAGTTACCTAGCAACATGGTCACTGCATTGAAACTTCAGAGTTCCTTCAAAAATTTGAATTTTTAATTTCAATTTTTTGAATCAATGATTTAATATAAAAATAACTATTGTGGAAAACAGCAAAAAATAAAATAATACCACTAATTGGCGGCTGGTCAGGATAGACCTAACGTTCGAAATTTAGAAAAATATTTTTTTTATTTTAATACTGTTACTTTTCTAATGAAGTGCGAAATAAGTTGTGCCCCATAGCTATCTTTTTTATTTTTCACTACGACAATTACAAAGTGTTGATATTCACAACTTTTCGTGAGCACTTCGATAGAAATGAACAAGAACGCAGGAAAATTCCACACCGAATATTAATATTCTGTCTTGGCCCATGTTTACTTTTATCTACCGCAAAACAAAATGTTCGGATTTGTCAGGGGTATTCTGATTTAAAAAAAGAAGAACATTTGACGAATATTTTAAGTCTCAAACGTTTGGAAAATAATGCAACAACAATTCATAGACTACAAAAAAGCCTATGATTCAGTACCACATTCATGGTTAATTAAAATTCTTAAAATTTATAAAATTAATATTAAATTAAATCACCTTCTTTATATGGATGACATAAAACTTAACAATAACTGAAAATCAATCAATATGTCGTGGTCATTACGAAAATTTAGAATATATAACTAAAGAAGGAGAAATCATTAAAAATTTAAATAAAGGAGAATTTTATAAATATTTAGGTATTAATCAATCAAATCAAATTAAATCTATTCTTTTGGTGTTATAAAATGGTCCAAACTAATTTAAAGAATATAAATATTCAAACTAGAGTTCTCTTTACAAAATTTTGTAAACATCACCCCAAATCTGCTGTTGAAAGATTTAATTTACCACGCGAAAATGGTGGTAGGGGTTTTTCAAATCTAGAAATTCTACAACACAATCAAATTGCTTCACTAAAAAATTATTTTCTCAATAGAGCTCGTGATATGACACTATAGCAAATATAAAACAAAAGTCTTTACATGGGAGATATTTTAAAGAGCTGAGGGTTTTATATTTGCAATACAAGATCTTGCACCGTTTTGGCTCACAGCGAATATAAAAAACGTCATGATATATTCGCAAAAATTATACACATGAATTTAGCAGTTAAATTCAATTTATTAAAGGATACACAACCACATTACATTTATAAACCAGAAAGTTGTTTAGAAAATGACAATTACAAATTATATTTTGATCGCACAGTTTTAACTGACATTCACATTCAGCATAACAGACCAGACATTATTATTTTAAATAAACAACAAAAGCAAGCATATCTTTTAGATATAGCTGTTCCAAATTCACACAATATAACACAGACATATAATACAAAAATTAATAAATATATTATTATAATTTCAGCAACAGGAATAGTACCGCAATCTCTTTTTAAAAATTTAAAAATTTTGGACTTAGAGAACACATAAAACACAAAAAAGTCAAAATGTGGAGGCGAGACGCCGGTAATTATGTTGATAAGCACTGCACTACTGCCGCCGGGTGGAGGTGGGATACGAAAAGAAGATGCTCTCACTGCTCTCACTCACAATAAGTTCGGAAAAACCGAATTTTATTATCGTATTTAATTGACGTCACAGTTACTTTGGCGAAACAGGAGCTCGCTTTTCGAAGGCATGATGAAAAAGACAGACGAATCAATTTGATATATAAAACCTAACAGGAACGGCTGGTCCATGAGGTCATTTGGGTAATGACCCCCTAAAAAATAAAGGTTTTACCCAACACCAGCCGCGACTGCAATGTACACAAGACTATGACTGCTACATATTATGTTATTTCAACCAAATCAGAAGTACAATAATTTTGAAAAGTAAGTGCAATGTATACTTCTAAATCTATCTAAATTTATTAATATGTAATTTTTTTCAAAACTATCGATCTTTCTTTGAAACATTTTCAATTCACAATTCACTGTTGGAAGCGCTGTACTTTTTAGTATAAATACGTATACGAAAAATTAAAATAATAGTTGAATTAACACATCGTTAAATGTTACGAGGAACATAGTTTTTTGGATTACACAGCAAAATCTTGGAATTTCAGTCCGATATTACTCCATTGAGTCTTTGGACTCACAAATAAATACCTCGAAAAGCCGACAAACATCTGTCTAGAACTTTTCTAGTAACCAGAGGGTATCGTAAACGACCCGTGTTTAGACCTCTTTCGTGAAAGTGACCGACCGCCGGCGCCGCTCGATTTCGTCATAAATCTCAGCCGTACCCCCCACGATAATTGACAAGTCTGTCATACAGCCCTACCATTTAAAACCTTTATTCTCTTCGTTTTAAAAATAGTTTCGCATGGTTTTTCTCTCTTCTCGTTTTACAATGGTCCAGTGACTAATAAATGAGTGTTGTGTTATGAGTTTGTTCGAGCTCAAAAAAACGTGGTTCGAAATTGTTTAACGTTTAACGAATGGTAAGTTATTCTAGTTTTTATGTTGGTCTTAACGTGTTAGGGGCCAAGAATACAACATTGTCTGTCCATTATAACATAGAACTGATATGTTGAATTCAGATCTCTAATTATTTAAAAACCAAAAAAATAAAGCAGCAGTCAAAGTGGCATGTACGCGTAACCTAATATATATTTTTTTTACATTAAAAGATCGCCGTCTTCCTCGTCGCACTTACGACATTTGCATATGTTATCTTTGTTAAACTCACGGAAGGAATATAATGAACCGGTCACCCGTCCAAGTGCTGACCGCTGCCCGCGTGGCTTACCTTCGGTGATCGAACGACAACCTTTACCGTTTGACGAGTTTTTATTCTGCAATTGTTTACAATTAATCGACAAAAAAAATTGTTTTCTTAATTATCTAGTACTTAAAGCTATGAATCTACATTATACGGGTCTGTGCATGTTTCCGAATACCTGCACGAAAAACAAATCGGTTCGGTGGTTGCTATGGATTTCAAAAAAAAACAAAAAGTGTTGGGGGGCAACGGCACGCGGTGTTCCCAAGCGGTCACCCATCCAAGTACTGACCGCGCCCGACGTTGCTTAACTTCGGTGATCGGACGAGAACCGGTGCTTTTCAACGTGGTATGGCCGTTGCCGTGGTGTTTAGGTGTGATCGTTGGTGTAAAATATATTGCTTTTAACATTCCGATGCACGAATATGAACATCAAAACGCGATGCGTTTCGTTTCCGTATGCACTTACCCTCTGACGACCGACGTCGGACCGAACTAACGGGAAATCCCACAACAACCACCACGTCACGCTCTAACGACAAGAGAGACTACTAGACGGACTGGCGATCTCCCGCGTCGCACATTTTTCGACCGCCGGCGGCGGTGGAAAATCCAGAATTTCACCCCACCTACCGCGCTGCTTGCTCCGACGACGACGAGATTCCCACATTTGGATCGACCGAAATATGTAAGTAATATCAGGAAGTTCCGATTTTCGAGAGGAGACCTGTGTTTCTATTTACCTATCTATAATAATTATCGTTATAATCATCATATCATTATTATTATTATTAACATTATTATTTATTACCATTATTATTATTATTATTATTATTTATCGTCCCTCGGATTCGGCGATCTTCGAAAATCCAAGTTGGACCGTTAGACATTCGAACGCGGTGTGCGTGGCTGACGAGTTGTTATTTTTGGCGTTTTTTCTTCGATCTTCACCCCGACTTCGGACGACGCAGGTCGGACACGAAATTACGAAGAGAGAAAGACGGAAGAAAGGAAGAAAACCTGAAGATCCGTCGAAGAAAATATCGGAAAACTCGTAGGTGCGGCATCGGTCGGACGATGAAGACCGTCTCCTTTCGGATGATCCTCTCGACGGACTTTCGGCCGTCCCGAAGGGTCCGGACGGCAACGGGACCCGTCGTCGACTCGTCCCGTTTCAACTTCCGCCGAAAACGATCGACCTGAACGTCGGGAGGCGGTTCGCGGCATCCTGTTGTCGGAATTGCCTCGGTTCGAACACCAGGTCCTTTCTGTGCTTCGACCGTTTCGGAAGCGTTTGGCGACGCGAAGATGTCGTAAAATCGAGAAGGTGGCGCGGTATTCCGGGAAGAGATGGACCAATATTTCGGCGAACGAAATATGGATTCCCGGAATCGACGCGTCTACCCCGCACCGCCGACGTAAACCGTCGGTCCCGAATCGAAACCGTGACGACCCGGATTTAGGGCTGGTGGTTGGAGGGGCGTGTACCTGATTCGAAACCCACCGACGTTCCGAGACGAACTTCGCTATCTCCAGGGAAACTTCGGAAACCGAGTTCGGCCAGCTTGATCACACGGTGGCGATGGTGATCGAGGAAAGAGGACGATGCCATCACGCGGGCAACGATTCCGAGGCCTGCAATTTCTTCGACGGCGGACGCGGTGCGCGTTCAGTCTTCCGTCCGCAGTGGCGACTATTTTATAAAGACTTAGAAAATTTTTTTGTTCAATTCTCGTTCACGAGGTGCTCGAAGTGTACGTGTGTGAGCAAGTGTTTTTTCAATAATTATTATTAACTTTTAACGTTTTAACGTGAAAGATGGCCGACGTCGAAAATCAAACAGCATCATCGGTCACCACCGGTTCCGCTGCCACCCCTCAATCCCACGCGAAGAAAGAGAAAAAAGCGAAAAATCCCAGGGCGAAACCGTCCCATCCTCCGACATCCGAGATGGTAAACAACGCCATCAAGGGACTCAAGGAACGCGGAGGATCGTCTCTTCAGGCCATCAAGAAGTTCGTCGCCGCAAATTACAAAGTCGACGCCGAAAAGGTCGCCCCTTTCATCAAGAAATATCTGAAAGGCGCCGTGGCGTCGGGATCTCTGGTTCAGACGAAAGGTAAGGGCGCGTCGGGTTCGTTCAAGCTCGCCTCGTCCACCTCCGGTGGTGCCAAAGTCGCCTCCGCCTCCGACAAGAGGAAACCCGCTTCGTCCGCCGCATCCAAGACGAAAAAATCATCCGCCAAACGTACCGCCGTCGCGACGACTTCCGACAAGGCTTCCTCGAAGACAGCCAAAAAACAAGCCTCCCCCAAAGCGAAGAAGACTGCTGCCGAAAAGAAGAGCGCCGTCGCTGCCTCCGCCGCCGCAGCGAAAGCCAAGAAATCGGCCGCCTCCTCGGCAGAAAAGAAAACTAGAGCCGCCCCGAAACCCCCGATCGCCTTCCAAAGCGAAGAAATCTAACAAGGCTGGTCCGACTAAAAAACCCAAAGCACCCAAACCCAAGACAGCCAAAGCCATTCCTGTCAAGGTGAAAAAGGCCGCTTCGCCGAAGAGGAAAAAGTGAGAAACGTGGATGGATACTCGACTCATGTTCGTTCGGCTGTGCCTCGTTCCGACGTCATCATCGTACTACCGGCAACGGGGCACGCACAAATGGCCCTTTTCAGGGCCACACGATAATCTACGACGAAAAAAAGAAATAAAACTATCCTTACGGCGAAACCAAATAAAATAGATAGCATCAGCTGGCAGGTAGGTGATGACAGGATGCAATAAAATTTTACGAACGACCGCAACCCAACCCGAATCGAGAGGACCGACCGATTATTGACATTTTTATTTTATTCATTTCCGGTTGAAGGGCGATATATTTTTTTTTTTGCCTGTAAAGTTTGAGGTTCTGAAAAGAACCGATTTTTTTGTTATAAAATTCGTGTTTCGTGTTGTTCTTCCGAAACACGATGTGGAAAAATTTAAGCGCGTTCACCCCGAATACGTCTGGCAAGTTGGATGTCCTTTGGCATGATGGTTACACGTTTGGCGTGGATGGCGCACAAATTCGTGTCCTCGAACAGACCGACCAAGTAAGCTTCGCTCGCTTCCTGGAGGGCCATCACGGCGGAGCTTTGGAAGCGCAAATCGGTTTTGAAATCCTGAGCGATCTCCCTCACCAAACGTTGAAAGGGAAGCTTGCGGATGAGCAACTCGGTACTTTTCTGGTAACGACGGATCTCACGCAGAGCCACGGTACCAGGTCTGTAACGGTGGGGCTTCTTGACGCCGCCAGTGGCGGGAGCGCTTTTCCTGGCCGCTTTGGTAGCCAGTTGTTTCCTGGGGGCTTTTCCTCCGGTGGACTTGCGTGCGGTCTGCTTGGTCCTGGCCATTTCGAATGAAACGAATGAAAAACAAAACTGACAATTATTAAAATCGACTCTGACGATCGTTAGACGTGCACGCGTCGAAAGGTAAACGGGTACTAAAAATTCCGCCATATTAAATTGTACTTTTATACGTGAACAAAGTCAACGGCTGACTTCGTCGATTGGTCGATGGTGAACCGTTGAATCTATATAAGGCTCCGTTAGTTGAAATTTTGCGGTAGTTGACTTCCTAGGGACGAGGTGTGCAGGTATTTTGTGTCAGTTGAAATAATCTGAAAAGATGACCGGTCGCGGTAAAGGAGGCAAAGGATTGGGAAAAGGAGGAGCGAAGCGTCATCGCAAAGTCCTGCGTGACAACATCCAGGGCATCACGAAACCCGCTATCAGAAGATTGGCTCGTCGTGGCGGCGTGAAACGTATTTCCGGTTTGATCTACGAAGAAACTCGCGGAGTCCTGAAAGTGTTCTTGGAAAATGTCATCCGAGATGCCGTCACCTACACGGAACACGCCAAACGTAAAACCGTGACAGCGATGGACGTCGTCTACGCTTTGAAACGTCAAGGACGCACCCTCTACGGTTTCGGAGGTTAATTTCCTGGCGCTCTTCACCGTTCGAGAAAACCAGAATAAAATACGAAATACAAAATCGGTTCTTTTCAGAACCACAAAATAAAAATAAGAGGAAAAAAAAGAAACATGATGTTCTTTCGAGAAACAACGGACAATTATTACTAACTGACTACCTGATAAATGTACCAAGATCGTAAACACCCCTTGCTTTCCTTTTGGCATTGCAGTCGTAAATGATAATAATACAAAAAGAAAAGATGCATCGGTCATTTTACGAAAAAAAAAAGCTATAGTGGCCCTGAGAAGGGCCGATATTTTGAGTTTTCGCCACGGAGATGGATCGATCGTTCGTTTAAGGTTTCTTCTCGGTTTTTTTGGGTAAAAGTACGGCCTGAATGTTGGGTAAGACACCGCCTTGGGCGATCGTAACTCCGGACAGGAGTTTGTTCAATTCCTCGTCGTTTCTGATGGCCAGCTGCAGATGACGCGGTATAATACGTGTCTTCTTGTTGTCACGGGCAGCGTTTCCTGCCAATTCTAGAACTTCGGCGGCTAAGTACTCCATGACGGCGGCCAAATAGACGGGAGCTCCTGCACCGACGCGTTCCGCGTAATTTCCTTTTCTGAGAAGACGATGTATCCTACCCACCGGAAACTGGAGACCGGCACGGCTCGAACGGGATTTCGCTTTTCCCTTCACTTTACCTCCTTTACCGCGACCTGACATTTTAAGTTCGTTCGTTAGACACCACGAGAAGTAATAAAACTGACGGACGGGACTCGTCGATTGTAAAAGCTGGTAGCTGTGCTTCGAATTTATAGCCTCCGTGATAGGAGAATAGGACGTGACGATTGGTGGGAGCCCGTTTTCAGGTGGGGTTCTGGTGAACACACTACCTATCAGAAAGGTGGTGGTGCAAAGTTAACGCACGCACACGAGTCAGAGCAGTTCGCGAGTTTGTTGAATCGAATTGAATTGAAAAATGCCGCCGAAGACAAGTGGTAAGGCAGCCAAGAAGGCCGGGAAAGCTCAGAAGAACATTTCCAAGAGCGACAAAAAAAAGAAGCGCAGGAGGAAGGAGAGCTATGCCATCTACATCTACAAGGTGTTGAAACAAGTCCATCCCGACACCGGTATCTCTAGTAAGGCTATGAGCATAATGAACAGTTTCGTGAACGACATCTTCGAACGTATCGCCGCTGAAGCTTCCCGTCTGGCACACTACAACAAACGTTCGACGATCACCAGCAGAGAAATTCAAACTGCCGTGCGTCTGTTGTTGCCCGGTGAGTTGGCCAAGCACGCCGTCTCCGAAGGTACCAAAGCCGTCACCAAGTACACCAGTTCGAAATAGATGTTTTTCGTTTTCGACACATTTATAAACGGTTCTTTTCAGAACCACAAAAACTCTCGAACAAAAAAGAAAAAGACGTGAAACAGCGATTTTTAATTAACTTTTATTATGTCATTATTATTATTATTAGGTTTCATGCATTATCGGTATTTTGCACCCATGCCTATCCAACTTGTAGTTATGTGGTTATTGTATTCGAAATAATTTAGTTGATTGAGGTTATGTTATGAATAAATTTCTATTTTGCCAGAATACAACTCTTCGGAAGAAGAAATCAAATAAACAATCGTACATCTGCTGAACAACCTAGTTGATGGTTGATGGATTTGCATTACCCAGCATATAGCCTAAATGTTCATCTTTAGTGAAATTAAAATTACTTAGCTTTTTTAAGAAAGAAAAAATTAGAACGAATTCTCATCGAAAAAACCGCGATTCCTACAAATGATACAGATGGTTTTGTAGTCGCGTATGTTATTGAATACAATGAGCCGACATTTTTCCGACTCTTTGTTTCATCGAAAACGTTGTTGACATTAGCAAGGAACGTTAAGGATTCCCTGAAACAGACAATTTCACTGTTTTGGAATAGCAGTATGTGCAAATGAGAGGACAGAAGACTTTGAAAAAAGGAGTGAACAAAACTGTACTTTAGTACAGAATGTTATGTTTATTTTAATTTCAATTGTTCCTGTTTTAATGAGATTTTTTATGTTCCTAAATCATTTTCTATTTTTTTTTTCATTAGAGAAGAGTTATTGTCGAGTTATTATCTCTACCTAGCATAAAAATTAAAATACTTTGCAACATTACGTTATTATACATTGCATATCTGACATAAAATACTTGCAAAAATTACTTAGCTAATTAATATTACGCATGACAACTCACATTATTTACTTTGCAAAACATTATAGAATACATAACAGATAATTGTGACCCTGTGTATTGTTCATTGGAATTAAAATAAAAAAAACGTGATTTCGTCAATCGCCGTTATTTGCGACTTCAGGCAACTGTCGCTAAGAGCTATTTTTGTTTCTCCGTTCAATTTCCCGATAAAATCGTCGACTTAGTTATTAACTAAGTTCTTCAGTTAGGTGGTATCAACAATACCACAATAGCCATGTTGCCGGAGTTTTTTGATAAAAGACTTGCTAGTTGGAATACAGAAAATATTTACCAAACACCTATTCACGATAATAAACCGGGGCACTATTGTGGGTTTTCGGTTGGTTTTATATTATATTAGGTACTCACCCTTCGTAACGTGTCTCCACGAAAAAACGTCACTTTCACACTAACCACCTTTCGTTTTAACTCTCGCGACGATAACTGAAATGTTGACGCGCGCCGGACAGATTCACGGACATACAACCACCCACCCACCCCGCGCCCCGGTTTCCGTCTGGACTGGTTCTGTCGTCCGAGTGAGTGCCAAAAATTAGCGTTCGTCTATTAAATGATTGTCGGATGATGATTATTGACGGACACTTTTATCGCACCCGATCACACTTTAGTTACTACCTACGTTTAGTATCGACGACGCATCGTTTCGATTATTGAAATTCGAATTGAATTTTTTTTTTTTCTAGTTTTCGACGTAGATTCGCGTGACACAAATATTATGAGCCTTTTTGGATCGATTTCGTGTGCATCACGCCATTTCTACGGGCGAACGTGAATGTGTGATGTTGACGTGATGGAAGCAACGTTTAGGCAATCCGCATTACGTATTACTATCAATTATATTTTAAACGAATGAAAACTTCAATTCAGAAGTGTGATAATCCCGATCCATTCAAGTTTTGTTAATTTTAGATTAAAAATGCGTGAGTATTGTACTATTGCTAACGATGCCAAAACATCGCATATTCAATGTAAAAAGAACAAGAGCAACGGGCCATTAAGTTAATTTAAAAATAACTCGTACCGGATAAGTCGAATACGTATCCAGGGAAAATTTATTAATTTTAAAATTGACCGGCGGAAACAGGTTCTCGCCTCCCACCACTTTTGTGTAGCGGCCGCCAAATCAATTTTGTTTTTATATAATTGATTCAAAAAATTGAAATTCACGCATAGTTATCTGTGCCTGAAGTGGGTCATTTTCATTGCATTGTTAGTAAGATCGAAACCATAGAAACCATACAAAACGCATACGACTATTTCTGTTTTTCATTTCACGCACTGTTTTTTATTAGTTACCTAGCAACATGGTCACTGCATTGAAACTTCAGAGTTCCTTCAAAAATTTGAATTTTTAATTTCAATTTTTTGAATCAATGATTTAATATAAAAATAACTATTGTGGAAAACAGCAAAAAATAAAATAATACCACTAATTGGCGGCTGGTCAGGATAGACCTAACGTTCGAAATTTAGAAAAATATTTTTTTTATTTTAATACTGTTACTTTTCTAATGAAGTGCGAAATAAGTTGTGCCCCATAGCTATCTTTTTTATTTTTCACTACGACAATTACAAAGTGTTGATATTCACAACTTTTCGTGAGCACTTCGATAGAAATGAACAAGAACGCAGGAAAATTCCACACCGAATATTAATATTCTGTCTTGGCCCATGTTTACTTTTATCTACCGCAAAACAAAATGTTCGGATTTGTCAGGGGTATTCTGATTTAAAAAAAGAAGAACATTTGACGAATATTTTAAGTCTCAAACGTTTGGAAAATAATGCAACAACAATTCATAGACTACAAAAAAGCCTATGATTCAGTACCACATTCATGGTTAATTAAAATTCTTAAAATTTATAAAATTAATATTAAATTAAATCACCTTCTTTATATGGATGACATAAAACTTAACAATAACTGAAAATCAATCAATATGTCGTGGTCATTACGAAAATTTAGAATATATAACTAAAGAAGGAGAAATCATTAAAAATTTAAATAAAGGAGAATTTTATAAATATTTAGGTATTAATCAATCAAATCAAATTAAATCTATTCTTTTGGTGTTATAAAATGGTCCAAAACTAATTTAAAGAATATAAATATTCAAACTAGAGTTCTCTTTACAAAATTTTGTAAACATCACCCCAAATCTGCTGTTGAAAGATTTAATTTACCACGCGAAAATGGTGGTAGGGGTTTTTCAAATCTAGAAATTCTACAACACAATCAAATTGCTTCACTAAAAAATTATTTTCTCAATAGAGCTCGTGATATGACACTATAGCAAATATAAAACAAAAGTCTTTACATGGGAGATATTTTAAAGAGCTGAGGGTTTTATATTTGCAATACAAGATCTTGCACCGTTTTGGCTCACAGCGAATATAAAAAACGTCATGATATATTCGCAAAAATTATACACATGAATTTAGCAGTTAAATTCAATTTATTAAAGGATACACAACCACATTACATTTATAAACCAGAAAGTTGTTTAGAAAATGACAATTACAAATTATATTTTGATCGCACAGTTTTAACTGACATTCACATTCAGCATAACAGACCAGACATTATTATTTTAAATAAACAACAAAAGCAAGCATATCTTTTAGATATAGCTGTTCCAAATTCACACAATATAACACAGACATATAATACAAAAATTAATAAATATATTATTATAATTTCAGCAACAGGAATAGTACCGCAATCTCTTTTTAAAAATTTAAAAATTTTGGACTTAGAGAACACATAAAACACAAAAAAGTCAAAATGTGGAGGCGAGACGCCGGTAATTATGTTGATAAGCACTGCACTACTGCCGCCGGGTGGAGGTGGGATACGAAAAGAAGATGCTCTCACTGCTCTCACTCACAATAAGTTCGGAAAAACCGAATTTTATTATCGTATTTAATTGACGTCACAGTTACTTTGGCGAAACAGGAGCTCGCTTTTCGAAGGCATGATGAAAAAGACAGACGAATCAATTTGATATATAAAACCTAACAGGAACGGCTGGTCCATGAGGTCATTTGGGTAATGACCCCCTAAAAAATAAAGGTTTTACCCAACACCAGCCGCGACTGCAATGTACACAAGACTATGACTGCTACATATTATGTTATTTCAACCAAATCAGAAGTACAATAATTTTGAAAAGTAAGTGCAATGTATACTTCTAAATCTATCTAAATTTATTAATATGTAATTTTTTTCAAAACTATCGATCTTTCTTTGAAACATTTTCAATTCACAATTCACTGTTGGAAGCGCTGTACTTTTTAGTATAAATACGTATACGAAAAATTAAAATAATAGTTGAATTAACACATCGTTAAATGTTACGAGGAACATAGTTTTTTGGATTACACAGCAAAATCTTGGAATTTCAGTCCGATATTACTCCATTGAGTCTTTGGACTCACAAATAAATACCTCGAAAAGCCGACAAACATCTGTCTAGAACTTTTCTAGTAACCAGAGGGTATCGTAAACGACCCGTGTTTAGACCTCTTTCGTGAAAGTGACCGACCGCCGGCGCCGCTCGATTTCGTCATAAATCTCAGCCGTACCCCCCACGATAATTGACAAGTCTGTCATACAGCCCTACCATTTAAAACCTTTATTCTCTTCGTTTTAAAAATAGTTTCGCATGGTTTTTCTCTCTTCTCGTTTTACAATGGTCCAGTGACTAATAAATGAGTGTTGTGTTATGAGTTTGTTCGAGCTCAAAAAAACGTGGTTCGAAATTGTTTAACGTTTAACGAATGGTAAGTTATTCTAGTTTTTATGTTGGTCTTAACGTGTTAGGGGCCAAGAATACAACATTGTCTGTCCATTATAACATAGAACTGATATGTTGAATTCAGATCTCTAATTATTTAAAAACCAAAAAAATAAAGCAGCAGTCAAAGTGGCATGTACGCGTAACCTAATATATATTTTTTTTACATTAAAAGATCGCCGTCTTCCTCGTCGCACTTACGACATTTGCATATGTTATCTTTGTTAAACTCACGGAAGGAATATAATGAACCGGTCACCCGTCCAAGTGCTGACCGCTGCCCGCGTGGCTTACCTTCGGTGATCGAACGACAACCTTTACCGTTTGACGAGTTTTTATTCTGCAATTGTTTACAATTAATCGACAAAAAAAATTGTTTTCTTAATTATCTAGTACTTAAAGCTATGAATCTACATTATACGGGTCTGTGCATGTTTCCGAATACCTGCACGAAAAACAAATCGGTTCGGTGGTTGCTATGGATTTCAAAAAAAAACAAAAAGTGTTGGGGGGCAACGGCACGCGGTGTTCCCAAGCGGTCACCCATCCAAGTACTGACCGCGCCCGACGTTGCTTAACTTCGGTGATCGGACGAATAGAATAGAATAGAATAGAAGAAGCTTTATTGAATTTTGTTTTGTTTTACAAAAATATGTACATTTTTGCGTTTGTGGTTTTTAGGAACAGAAGGCTCCTGCCATTTGGCTTATCCTACGGTTACAATTTTATTCTACTGTGAGCATATTGATGAGTTTGAGGACGCAGCCTCGTTGATTATGTCTGCTTGTTACTTATTTAATTATAAAGGAAAATGCGAAACCTTTTTCTTTTTGTTTTTGACTTAGCCTATGACCTATCCTAATATTTACACTATCTACATTGTGGGGGGTTGGCGGGATGTGGGATGGGGAGTGGGAAATTAGTGGGCGGTGCCCTTTATTGTTCATGTTGGGAGGGCGGAGCATAATGTTCGCCATTTTGTTTGTACATGTGGGCGTGGCGTTTTACTTACATTATCCTATCTTTTTATTGCTAGGAGTTTTACATAATGTTAACGAGATTTCTCGTGATTCCTTGGATGATATGTTCACAATGGCAATAGTGAAAACCAAGCTTTTTGTGTATTTTGGTGGCTATTGTTTTCAGTTGAGGTGTTGGTGGATTAATTTGTGTTTAAATCTGCTTATGTTGAATTGATCTGTATCATTTACGTTTGGCGTTTTTATGAGTTTATTAGTGTTCTTACGGAAGAACTTTTCGGTTTGAATTGAGATGAATTCTTTGATCGTGGGTAGTTCCGAAATATTTCTTAGGTGTTGAGTGTTCGTGTGTCGGGGAGCATTATGAATTAATCTCATGCATTTATTTTGGAATACTTCAAGGGGCTGGAGGGCATTTGTAGAGAGGTGTGACCATACTGGGGCAGCATAAGTGATTATTGGTCTTATTAAGGCCTTGTATATGATGATTTTGTTCTTTACGCTTAGCTTGCTGTTTCTTTTAATTAGTGGGTATATTTTTCTGATTGCATTGTTGGCTTTAGTGAGTTTGTTCTTTAAGTTTTCTTTAAAATTTAAACGTGAGTCTAATGTGATTCCTAGGTAGTTGACTGTTGTTGTTGGCTTTACTGTGTGGTTGTTGATTTTGAAGGGGACAAAAATTTTATTGTTGGTTCTTTTTCTGCTGAAAATTATTAGTTCTGTTTTTGATTCGTTTAGTTTTAGTTTCCAGTCGTCGAAGTAATTTGTTAGTAATTTCATATGTAATTGATTTTGGAGAAGCGCGGCTTGGGCTAGAATGAGTGCGCGTATATGGCGGTGTCGTCAGCATAAAGAGCAAGGTTAGTTTTGCTAAATTCCGGTAAGTCATGAATGTAAAAATTGAATAACGACGGGCCTAGTACCGAGCCTTGAGGTACTCCTGCTTTAATTGTCTTTTCGGTAGACAGTTCGTTATTAACTTTGACTCTGATTTTACGATCACAAAGGTAAGAGCTCATTAATTTTATGAAGTTTGAGTTGATACCTGCTTTGTATAATTTGTATAATAGCCCTTTGATCCAGACTCGATCAAAGGCTTTTTCTAAGTCTAAAAGTGTCAAAACTGTGTTTTTATCCTGGTTGAAATTGATTAAGATGTCATTAGATATTCTGGCAATTTGATGGGTGGTACTGTGTGATAATTTGAATCCGAATTGGCATTCTTGCTTGATGTTTTGCTCTTCCAAGAATGTATTTAGTCGCCTGTGAATGATTTTTTCTGTTAACTTGGATATTGAGTTCAGTAAACTAATGGGTCTGTAGCTTTCTGTATTGTTGGAGTTTTTGCCCGGTTTTGGAATGGGGATGATAATTGCTGTTTTATATTGATTGGGGAAATAGTTAAGTTTTAACACGGCATTGACAATGTGGGTGAGTTGCACTCTTCCTTTTTTCGAAATGTTTTTTAAGATTACATTGTCAATTTGGTCTTCTCCCGTTGCTTTATTGTTCTTTAATTTTTGTAGTACGTAGCCTATCTCGCGCGGACTTGTTATTACGGATTCTATGTAATCGTGGTCGGTGTTTGCTGGTTGATTAATTATTTTATCGATAAGTTTTTCTATTTTATTGTGTTTGTCGTCGGATTTGTCGTTGCTATTGTGTACATTTTGAAAATATTTTGCAAGGCATTCTGATTTTTGTTTATCGCTGATGGCGTCTTCGTTGTTGTATTTGAGTGGGGGAATTTCGTCTCGTTTTTTAGTTCGTGAGCGCGCTAATTTCCAAAGTGAGTTGTCATTTGTTTTGGCGTTTTTTAAGATGTCGTCCCACTCGCCGTTTTTGTGTTTAGCTAGTTTGTGTTTGATTAAGTGATTCAGGTGTTGTACTTGGATTTTATGTGCATCAAGACCGGTTCTTTGATGTATTTTGCGTGCTTTGTTTCTATCTTTAATGAGATTTGTAATTTCGAGGGGGATGGTAGATTTGTCAGTTTTAACTTTGATTGTTTTAGAGTGTTTGTTACGGGTGTTGTTTAGAGCTTCTGTGAATTTATTTATTTCGGTGTCTAGTTCGTTTGTTGTTTTTATGTTTGAATTGATTTTTATTAGTGAGTCTAGTGTTTTACGGAATTTTTTCCAGTCTGTGTCTTTGTAAGATGTTATGTATTTGTCTAGGTTTTCTCGCGATACATTACTGATACTCATTTCGACAGGGTAATGATCTGACGGTAGTTCTTGAATTGTCGCAGCTGATGTGTAGTTATTTATGTTTTTGATTAAAAAGAAGTCAATTGTTGAGGGATCAGTGTTATTACTAGGGTGGTGGGTGTGTGTTGGTGGGCAATTTAAAGTGATGTTTGAATTGTTGATGATATTTTTTAAAGTTACGCCGTTTGTGTTGCTGTAATTATTTCCCCAATCAATATGTTTGGAGTTGAGATCACCGGCAATTATTACGTTGGTGTGAGAATTGAGAATTTTATGTATACTGTCTGCTTTGTATTTGTTAATTGGCCTGTTGTATGCAACTACAATGGTTGTTTTGTTCGCAAGATTTATTGCCGCGCACTCGATTTCGTTAACAGGTAGTTGAGCTTTAATGTACGGTATGCCGCGCTTCACCAAAATCGCGACTCCTCCGCCCCTTGTGTCGGTGTTTCGTTCTTTTCGGATTATGCTAAATCCTTCTATTATTATCTTGTCCGTTTTAAGTAGCTTGGTTTCCGTTACTGCCATTATGTCCACGTCACGCATTTTGAGGAATACTTTGAGCTCGTTAAGTTTACCTAGAATGCCATTAGCATTCCAGGTAATGATTTTTAAGTACTTTTCCTTAAGGGTGAATTTATGGTGCGAGTTTGTTGGAAATTTCCATTATTATTTGAATTTGCGCAAAGGGATCGCGACAATTTTTTAGTTTAACTGTTAATTCTTTAACTATTTCTAAGAGTTTTTTGATGTTAATTATTTCATTTAACTTACGGATTTCTGTCATTAGTTGAACCAGGTCGCTGTAGCTTGCTTCTTGTTCTTCTTTGTTGTTGCTCGTTGTCGGGGCAGGGGTCGGGGGCTGGTTCTGGACTTTTGGAGTCTCGATCTGTTGTCGGTTCCACGGATTTGTTGTCGGCAGCGGCGCCGGGACGTAAGATACGTTTTTCCTGGCCTTCTTTTCAGCGGCTGCGGCTTTGATCTTGTCCAGGTGCTGTTTCCTCGCCTGGTACACCTCACACTCGGTGCTGTTGGCCAGATGCTTCTCTCCGCAATTGGCGCACTTGATTTTCTGTTGGTCGTTAACATTGTCCTTTTTGAGTTCACATTCACTGGTTAAATGTTGACCTGCACATTTCAGGCACTTGGACTTGGAGAAACAATTTGTTGCCGAGTGGCCCCACGACTGGCACTTGTGGCACTGGATTATTTCTTTTTTGTTTAGTAGTTTCTTCCATTTAACTACTACTTGTTGGACTGTTTTTGCGTTTTCTTCAAGGTCTTTTAGTGTGGTTTTGTTGTCTGTGATCACCACATACAGCGGGTGACTGGTGTTCTTCATTTTGTAGACGGTTTTGCAGTTAATTTTCTTGGATCGGAGGTCCTGTTTGACTTCTTCTTCATCTGGGTGGTTTTCAAGCCCGTAAATTACGAACCCGTGCGTCCTTTCTTCTTTTGTGGCATATGTGTGCCACTGGGTGTTGGTGCTATTTTTGAGGACTTCTTTTAGCCTCAAGAATTCCGACATTTTGTTGGTGAAGATAATTGTTTTATCTCGTGTGTACTTTATGTTTACTCCACTTTTGGCGTTTTCATTGCAGAACGATATAAGTTTTTTGTATTCGTATTTCGCATGGAGTATTATTGGGGGAGGTTTTTCGTTTTTCACATTTTCGTCCTGTACAGCCTCGTTTTGGTCTTCCATTTCTTCGGGTTCGGAAACTTGGTCCTCTATTTCAGTGTCCTCGTGGTCCGAAAGTGGCTCATATTTGTTTTTTAGCGGTAGTGGTACCTCCATCTTTGATTTCCTTACTTCCTTTTGTGTTTTCTTCTTCATGTGTTCTTCTTCACTGTCGCGATTTTCGCTTCGCGTTCTTCGGCGCGATTTTTTATCATTAACAACATTAATTTCACTCACTTTGTGGCGTTTTATTCACTAATATTATGTTCACAGTTATTTAGCACTTATGTGGGCGACACGATGTCGGCTTGAGGGGGTGGTCCTTTGTTCGGAGCAGGTACTCGGCACGTCCGTACGGGTCGACCGCTCGGACAAGAATGGTGATCGGACGAGAACCGGTGCTTTTCAACGTGGTATGGCCGTTGCCGTGGTGTTTAGGTGTGATCGTTGGTGTAAAATATATTGCTTTTAACATTCCGATGCACGAATATGAACATCAAAACGCGATGCGTTTCGTTTCCGTATGCACTTACCCTCTGACGACCGACGTCGGACCGAACTAACGGGAAATCCCACAACAACCACCACGTCACGCTCTAACGACAAGAGAGACTACTAGACGGACTGGCGATCTCCCGCGTCGCACATTTTTCGACCGCCGGCGGCGGTGGAAAATCCAGAATTTCACCCCACCCACCGCGCTGCTTGCTCCGACGACGACGAGATTCCCACATTTGGATCGACCGAAATATGTAAGTAATATCAGGAAGTTCCGATTTTCGAGAGGAGACCTGTGTTTCTATTTACCTATCTATAATAATTATCGTTATAATCATCATATCATTATTATTATTATTAACATTATTATTTATTACCATTATTATTATTATTATTATTATTTATCGTCCCTCGGATTCGGCGATCTTCGAAAATCCAAGTTGGACCGTTAGACATTCGAACGCGGTGTGCGTGGCTGACGAGTTGTTATTTTTGGCGTTTTTTCTTCGATCTTCACCCCGACTTCGGACGACGCAGGTCGGACACGAAATTACGAAGAGAGAAAGACGGAAGAAAGGAAGAAAACCTGAAGATCCGTCGAAGAAAATATCGGAAAACTCGTAGGTGCGGCATCGGTCGGACGATGAAGACCGTCTCCTTTCGGATGATCCTCTCGACGGACTTTCGGCCGTCCCGAAGGGTCCGGACGGCAACGGGACCCGTCGTCGACTCGTCCCGTTTCAACTTCCGCCGAAAACGATCGACCTGAACGTCGGAGAGGCGGTTCGCGGCATCCTGTTGTCGGAATTGCCTCGGTTCGAACACCAGGTCCTTTCTGTGCTTCGACCGTTTCGGAAGCGTTTGGCGACGCGAAGATGTCGTAAAATCGAGAAGGTGGCGCGGTATTCCGGGAAGAGATGGACCAATATTTCGGCGAACGAAATATGGATTCCCGGAATCGACGCGTCTACCCCGCACCGCCGACGTAAACCGTCGGTCCCGAATCGAAACCGTGACGACCCGGATTTAGGGCTGGTGGTTGGAGGGGCGTGTACCTGATTCGAAACCCACCGACGTTCCGAGACGAACTTCGCTATCTCCAGGGAAACTTCGGAAACCGAGTTCGGCCAGCTTGATCACACGGTGGCGATGGTGATCGAGGAAAGAGGACGATGCCATCACGCGGGCAACGATTCCGAGGCCTGCAATTTCTTCGACGGCGGACGCGGTGCGCGTTCAGTCTTCCGTCCGCAGTGGCGACTATTTTATAAAGACTTAGAAAATTTTTTTGTTCAATTCTCGTTCACGAGGTGCTCGAAGTGTACGTGTGTGAGCAAGTGTTTTTTCAATAATTATTATTAACTTTTAACGTTTTAACGTGAAAGATGGCCGACGTCGAAAATCAAACAGCATCATCGGTCACCACCGGTTCCGCTGCCACCCCTCAATCCCACGCGAAGAAAGAGAAAAAAGCGAAAAATCCCAGGGCGAAACCGTCCCATCCTCCGACATCCGAGATGGTAAACAACGCCATCAAGGGACTCAAGGAACGCGGAGGATCGTCTCTTCAGGCCATCAAGAAGTTCGTCGCCGCAAATTACAAAGTCGACGCCGAAAAGGTCGCCCCTTTCATCAAGAAATATCTGAAAGGCGCCGTGGCGTCGGGATCTCTGGTTCAGACGAAAGGTAAGGGCGCGTCGGGTTCGTTCAAGCTCGCCTCGTCCACCTCCGGTGGTGCCAAAGTCGCCTCCGCCTCCGACAAGAGGAAACCCGCTTCGTCCGCCGCATCCAAGACGAAAAAATCATCCGCCAAACGTACCGCCGTCGCGACGACTTCCGACAAGGCTTCCTCGAAGACAGCCAAAAAACAAGCCTCCCCCAAAGCGAAGAAGACTGCTGCCGAAAAGAAGAGCGCCGTCGCTGCCTCCGCCGCCGCAGCGAAAGCCAAGAAATCGGCCGCCTCCTCGGCAGAAAAGAAAACTAGAGCCGCCCCGAAACCCCGATCGCCTTCCAAAGCGAAGAAATCTAACAAGGCTGGTCCGACTAAAAAACCCAAAGCACCCAAACCCAAGACAGCCAAAGCCATTCCTGTCAAGGTGAAAAAGGCCGCTTCGCCGAAGAGGAAAAAGTGAGAAACGTGGATGGATACTCGACTCATGTTCGTTCGGCTGTGCCTCGTTCCGACGTCATCATCGTACTACCGGCAACGGGGCACGCACAAATGGCCCTTTTCAGGGCCACACGATAATCTACGACGAAAAAAAGAAATAAAACTATCCTTACGGCGAAACCAAATAAAATAGATAGCATCAGCTGGCAGGTAGATGATGACAGGATGCAATAAAATTTTACGAACGACCGCAACCCAACCCGAATCGAGAGGACCGACCGATTATTGACATTTTTATTTTATTCATTTCCGGTTGAAGGGCGATATATTTTTTTTTTTTTGCCTGTAAGGTTTGAGGTTCTGAAAAGAACCGATTTTTTTGTTATAAAATTCGTGTTTCGTTTTTCTCGGGATGTTGTTGTTCTTCCGAAACACGATGTGGAAAAATTTAAGCGCGTTCACCCCGAATACGTCTGGCAAGTTGGATGTCCTTTGGCATGATGGTTACACGTTTGGCGTGGATGGCGCACAAATTCGTGTCCTCGAACAGACCGACCAAGTAAGCTTCGCTCGCTTCCTGGAGGGCCATCACGGCGGAGCTTTGGAAGCGCAAATCGGTTTTGAAATCCTGAGCGATCTCCCTCACCAAACGTTGAAAGGGAAGCTTGCGGATGAGCAACTCGGTACTTTTCTGGTAACGACGGATCTCACGCAGAGCCACGGTACCAGGTCTGTAACGGTGGGGCTTCTTGACGCCGCCAGTGGCGGGAGCGCTTTTCCTGGCCGCTTTGGTAGCCAGTTGTTTCCTGGGGGCTTTTCCTCCGGTGGACTTGCGTGCGGTCTGCTTGGTCCTGGCCATTTCGAATGAAACGAATGAAAAACAAAACTGACGATCGTTAGACGTGCACGCGTCGAAAGGTAAACGGGTACTAAAAATTCCGCCATATTAAATTGTACTTTTATACGTGAACAAAGTCAACGGCTGACTTCGTCGATTGGTCGATGGTGAACCGTTGAATCTATATAAGGCTCCGTTAGTTGAAATTTTGCGGTAGTTGACTTCCTAGGGACGAGGTGTGCAGGTATTTTGTGTCAGTTGAAATAATCTGAAAAGATGACCGGTCGCGGTAAAGGAGGCAAAGGATTGGGAAAAGGAGGAGCGAAGCGTCATCGCAAAGTCCTGCGTGACAACATCCAGGGCATCACGAAACCCGCTATCAGAAGATTGGCTCGTCGTGGCGGCGTGAAACGTATTTCCGGTTTGATCTACGAAGAAACTCGCGGAGTCCTGAAAGTGTTCTTGGAAAATGTCATCCGAGATGCCGTCACCTACACGGAACACGCCAAACGTAAAACCGTGACAGCGATGGACGTCGTCTACGCTTTGAAACGTCAAGGACGCACCCTCTACGGTTTCGGAGGTTAATTTCCTGGCGCTCTTCACCGTTCGAGAAAACCAGAATAAAATACGAAATACAAAATCGGTTCTTTTCAGAACCACAAAATAAAAATAAGAGGAAAAAAAAGAAACATGATGTTCTTTCGAGAAACAACGGACTACCTGATAAATGTACCAAGATCGTAAACACCCCTTGCTTTCCTTTTGGCATTGCAGTCGTAAATCTTTCTTCATACAGCCAAATTGACGACCGCAATGATAATAATACAAAAAGAAAAGATGCATCGGTCATTTTACGAAAAAAAAAAGCTATAGTGGCCCTGAGAAGGGCCGATATTTTGAGTTTTCGCCACGGAGATGGATCGATCGTTCGTTTAAGGTTTCTTCTCGGTTTTTTTGGGTAAAAGTACGGCCTGAATGTTGGGTAAGACACCGCCTTGGGCGATCGTAACTCCGGACAGGAGTTTGTTCAATTCCTCGTCGTTTCTGATGGCCAGCTGCAGATGACGCGGTATAATACGTGTCTTCTTGTTGTCACGGGCAGCGTTTCCTGCCAATTCTAGAACTTCGGCGGCTAAGTACTCCATGACGGCGGCCAAATAGACGGGAGCTCCTGCACCGACGCGTTCCGCGTAATTTCCTTTTCTGAGAAGACGATGTATCCTACCCACCGGAAACTGGAGACCGGCACGGCTCGAACGGGATTTCGCTTTTCCCTTCACTTTACCTCCTTTACCGCGACCTGACATTTTAAGTTCGTTCGTTAGACACCACGAGAAGTAATAAAACTGACGGACGGGACTCGTCGATTGTAAAAGCTGGTAGCTGTGCTTCGAATTTATAGCCTCCGTGATAGGAGAATAGGACGTGACGATTGGTGGGAGCCCGTTTTCAGGTGGGGTTCTGGTGAACACACTACCTATCAGAAAGGTGGTGGTGCAAAGTTAACGCACGCACACGAGTCAGAGCAGTTCGCGAGTTTGTTGAATCGAATTGAATTGAAAAATGCCGCCGAAGACAAGTGGTAAGGCAGCCAAGAAGGCCGGGAAAGCTCAGAAGAACATTTCCAAGAGCGACAAAAAAAAGAAGCGCAGGAGGAAGGAGAGCTATGCCATCTACATCTACAAGGTGTTGAAACAAGTCCATCCCGACACCGGTATCTCTAGTAAGGCTATGAGCATAATGAACAGTTTCGTGAACGACATCTTCGAACGTATCGCCGCTGAAGCTTCCCGTCTGGCACACTACAACAAACGTTCGACGATCACCAGCAGAGAAATTCAAACTGCCGTGCGTCTGTTGTTGCCCGGTGAGTTGGCCAAGCACGCCGTCTCCGAAGGTACCAAAGCCGTCACCAAGTACACCAGTTCGAAATAGATGTTTTTCGTTTTCGACACATTTATAAACGGTTCTTTTCAGAACCACAAAAACTCTCGAACAAAAAAGAAAAAGACGTGAAACAGCGATTTTTAATTAACTTTTATTATGTCATTATGACAGCGAAAAAATATGAAAAATGTTACATACAGTTTAAGAAAGCGAGAAATGCAAAATTTTTCTATAAAAAATAAACATGCTATTTAAGCTATGTAAATATATTGGATGAACAGTAGGCCCTTTAGGTTTCATGCATTATCGGTATTTTGCACCCATGCCTATCCAACTTGTAGTTATGTGGTTATTGTATTCGAAATAATTTAGTTGATTGAGGTTATGTTATGAATAAATTTCTATTTTGCCAGAATACAACTCTTCGGAAGAAGAAATCAAATAAACAATCGTACATCTGCTGAACAACCTAGTTGATGGTTGATGGATTTGCATTACCCAGCATATAGCCTAAATGTTCATCTTTAGTGAAATTAAAATTACTTAGCTTTTTTAAGAAAGAAAAAATTAGAACGAATTCTCATCGAAAAAACCGCGATTCCTACAAATGATACAGATGGTTTTGTAGTCGCGTATGTTATTGAATACAATGAGCCGACATTTTTCCGACTCTTTGTTTCATCGAAAACGTTGTTGACATTAGCAAGGAACGTTAAGGATTCCCTGAAACAGACAATTTCACTGTTTTGGAATAGCAGTATGTGCAAATGAGAGGACAGAAGACTTTGAAAAAAGGAGTGAACAAAACTGTACTTTAGTACAGAATGTTATGTTTATTTTAATTTCAATTGTTCCTGTTTTAATGAGATTTTTTATGTTCCTAAATCATTTTCTATTTTATTATCTCTACCTAGCATAAAAATTAAAATACTTTGCAACATTACGTTATTATACATTGCATATCTGACATAAAATACTTGCAAAAATTACTTAGCTAATTAATATTACGCATGACAACTCACATTATTTACTTTGCAAAACATTATAGAATACATAACAGATAATTGTGACCCTGTGTATTGTTCATTGGAATTAAAATAAAAAAAACGTGATTTCGTCAATCGCCGTTATTTGCGACTTCAGGCAACTGTCGCTAAGAGCTATTTTTGTTTCTCCGTTCAATTTCCCGATAAAATCGTCGACTTAGTTATTAACTTTATAATCTTTTTAATCATTCTTCAGTTAGGTGGTATCAATAATACCACAATAGCCATGTTGCCGGAGTTTTTTGATAAAAGACTTGCTAGTTGGAATACAGAAAATATTTACCAAACACCTATTCACGATAATAAACCGGGGCACTATTGTGGGTTTTCGGTTGGTTTTATATTATATTAGGTACTCACCCTTCGTAACGTGTCTCCACGAAAAAACGTCACTTTCACACTAACCACCTTTCGTTTTAACTCTCGCGACGATAACTGAAATGTTGACGCGCGCCGGACAGATTCACGGACATACAACCACCCACCCACCCCGCGCCCCGGTTTCCGTCTGGACTGGTTCTGTCGTCCGAGTGAGTGCCAAAAATTAGCGTTCGTCTATTAAATGATTGTCGGATGATGATTATTGACGGACACTTTTATCGCACCCGATCACACTTTAGTTACTAC
>NW_027184154.1:0-27814 GCF_963966145.1 Tenebrio molitor | reverse complement strand
ATGGAAGTGCCTGAAGGTCTAAGTGGTGAAAAGCAGAGCAAAAGTGCGCGAAAAAGTGCCGTGTGTAAGCTGAACAAGTCCCTATATGGATTGAAGCAAGCACCAAGGTGCTGGAATAAAAAGTTTAGTGCATTCTTGCACGAATTTTGTTTTAAAGAAACTGAAGCAGACCAATGTATTTTTGTAGGAAATGTCGGAAATGAGTCCGTGTATTTAGCATTGTTTGTTGATGATGGTTTGATTGCAGCAAAATCTCTTGATACGCTTGATATCATGCTCGGGCGTTTGAGTGAGACTTTCAAAATCACAATCGGTGATACTAGCATGTTTGTAGGTATGCAGATCAAGCGCGATCGAGCGAAACAAAAATTGTTCATTCACCAAAGTGCATATGCAAAAAGAATTGTCTCAAAATTCAAAATGAGTGAAGCAAAGAAAGCTAGTGTTCCGATTGATCCTAATGTTGTTCTTTATCCTGTGCTCGAGAACGACAAAAAGGCTGAAAATGTGCCTTATCGTGAAGCAGTCGGATCCTTAATGTTTTTGGCCGTAGTTTCGCGTCCAGACATAGCTTTCGCAGTAAATACAGTAAGCAAGTTTTTGAACAATCACAATGACGAGCATTGGCGCGCAGTAAAACGCATTATCTCATATGTGTCAGGAACGATCGAGTATGGAATCGAATACTTCTGTAGCGAAAAAGCATGTGAGCTAATTGGTTATTCCGACGCGGATTACGCGAATGATATCGAAACAAGAAGGTCAACAACCGGGTATTTGTTCGAGCTCGCAAATGGTCCTGTCACATGGTGCTCTCAAAGGCAAAAGCTTGTAACACTGAGCACAACAGAATCAGAATATGTTGCAGCGTCGGTTGCGTCTCGGGAAGCAATATGGTTACGAAAGTTGCTGAAAGATATCAGACCTCAATGTGAAAAAGCAACTGTGATATTCGTTGATAATCAAAGTGCCATAAAACTAGTCAAAAATCCTGAATTTCACAAGCGTACAAAACACATTGATGTTCGTTATCACTATATTCGTGAAAAAGTCAACGCTAAAGAAATCAAAGTCGAGTACGTTCCTTCAGAACTACAAAAGGCTAACATTTTTACAAAAGCCTTGACAAAAGAAAAATTCAAGCATTTATGTTCTAGTATGAATGTAATCGAATACCCTACTTAACACGCTGAAACGGTGAGAGTGTTAAATAAGTGTTTTGCGCGTGTTACAGGGAGACAATTTAGTAGTCTAGATTCGAATACTGAGTAGCCATAGAGAGAATGTAGTTTTGTTTAGTTGTTTACATAAATAAATGTGACGGTTAACGTTTTTGAGAATCTGTGTATCATTTTCTTTGCTCTCGAAGTTTTCCTCAAAGAATTCTGCAATAAAAAAAACTGTTTCTCTATGTTGAGTACAAAACAGAGAAGCAATATCTGCTTGAAACTCGTCTAACACGATAGACGTCAACTTTGTTTTCATGCCGTAACAAAGTACATATAAATTTAGAAATATTTCCTAACAGACATTAAGTGATGTGCTTAAATATTGTAGTAAAATGATTAGATGGGTGGATTAAATTACAGGCTTCATATTGTTTTTCTACAATAAGGACATTTTCCTTTAAATGAATCTTGCTGCACATTTTTTCTTTACACAAATGGCAAAAACTATTCTTTGCCAACACTTTTTCCGCAACAAAGCCAGCTACATAAGCCGATGTCTAATTTGCCACAACATCTGGTGTCACACTTTCTAAATTTGGTTGTTGGATAAAGTTTCTTAAATCATCTAAGGAACGTATCGATTCGTCAGATTCAAAGTTTGCACCTTTTACACAAAATTATTAATAAGCCAGGATTTTCTGGAAGAACAAGTGGGGTTTGTATTGGGAAATCAGTAACTCCTGATGCAAGAAAAAAAATTTCCACCGGACCCTGATTAAAACGAGGTGCGAATTTTGTAAAATTAGCTGCAAAAAGTTTTGGAGTTAAGTAAATTAGTACCCGAAGTGGAAATACCCAATTTTTTAAACATGGGGGTTTTGAAACTACGGAATGTTGTCCAGTAAAATGCATTCAAGAAATTATGGAGAAGCAGGATTGCCAAAAGGAATCATATTCGGATGTTTCTCTCAGGTTTTTCCCAGGCGGAGGCAACTGTGCACTATCATTGACACTAGGTATCAAATAATTTATCGAAAAATTACAATAAATCAAGTGTATCTACTGCTTTAGGAGTTAAATAAAACTCAGATTCTGGTGCTAATTCGATACTTATTCGTGCTGCAAGATGCATGACGGTTTTCAATTTCAATATATTTTTCAAAGGATAATATATTCATCTCTTACTTTGAGTGGGAGTGATAGACAAAGAACTCCTCACCTCCTTGGTCTGTGGTAAATATGTCTTTTCTGGCTCTTTCACAGACCAGGATTCAAGAGAATGTCCAATAATGGTTGGAGGTAAAGCTCGAAGCGCATCTAAATAAAAATGAGTATCAGTTAGGTAATTGAACAATCACATCAAAACACACCTACCTTTAATTTTTTCAGGAGTAACATATTCTTCCTGCGTGTGACTGAAGCAGTCTTCTGAGTTGGAAGATTTATTTAAACCCTGAGAAACAAATTAATATAAATATAAATTTTGTGAATTTTTGGGAGACAAACATACCTACCTGAACTTTTTTTTACTGGGGAAGTGTAATGACTAATAACACAGATTTCATCTTGTTATACAATAATGGTTACTTTCATTTGCTATGATATTTTTCACATTATTTAAGCCTCAAAATGTAAAAAAAACTATAATCATGTCAAAATGCGGTTACAAATTAAACAATTATTGCAGCCTGATACAGTTTACTATGTGTAGGCTAAACGTTGCAAATTCGTCTTTATTGTTTCTCAATAAAAAAGCCCAACAATAATAAATAATACTTAATCAGGACGAACATAATAATACGTGGTAGATTTACTTTAGGTAGCGCATTCTTGAATAAACGTCCTCTTGCATCTTTGAAAATTGGTGAAAAAATGATTTTCGCAAACAACGAAACTTTTCCTAACATATTTTGGCTGTTAGCCCAGCAGTTTTGGATTTTTTATTCTTTCAATCCAAATATTTTGAATCTGCAATTTCTCATTAAATTGCATCCCAACACATTTCTGGAAATTACTGGGAATGTGACAAAAAAATTAGGAATTTATCCAGAATGACCAACCATAGGAATTATTAAATTATGTTGGTAGCAGCTGATTTTTTTTTTTAAGGTGTACCTCAATTTGAGTTCCCTTAATCCGGGGATACTATAAACATTGGATTTATGTTTGTAACAGTAAGATTCCTGTATGAGAGCAAATTGGTAATTATTTTGTCGTATCATATTTAATGTTTCTTCCGTCGTGACTTTTGAGTGTCTGACATTTGCTTGGAGAATTTTAGCCCTGTCCATTGGAGTCTATTTTCTTTAGATACTCGTCCAATTTCCTCTTGTAGATGGGACAACTTTTACTGTCAGTGGTGTCATTTATGTCTCTGAACTTGGACAAGATTTAGTTTCGTCTTCTAATGAAGTGCAGACTCCCCAAGATTGTTTCGATTCACAGACATTGGCATATGCACACCAGTTCGCGGGAGGACTATTTTGCTCTCAGCCTGGTTTTTCACTTTCTCCATTATTTCGCATTTGGCACGTTACTTTCGGCCAAAGCTTCCTGGGGCGTCTCACTTCTAGTGCCACTTTGTTTAGTTTTTGGCTATTTATTAATCCTTCTATTTCTCTTGTGGAGGACTGTATAAGAACCCCATTGTTTCTGACCTTTATAACTCGGTCTGGCTTAATTTTGTTGTCTCTGAGGTTGACAGATTTTGTCAGGACTTCCTTCATTTTTTCAGACGTATTTATTGTTTTAGCTTCTTTGGTTAAGTACACTAGAGTGGTCGCCCCTGTGTAAGTTCACATATTGCGCCCCTCCAAATTTTATTAGGTATTGATTTTGCAGGTTCTAATTAATTAATAAGTAAAATTGCAAGTGTACTTTAATTTACTCAAACAATGCATATTTGAAAATGTGTAACACGCTTAGGGAGGTACTTATTTATTTATATATATAAAAAAAAATACAAAGTCATTTAAAAATGTATATACATAATTTATTTAACACAATACGCACTTATACCAAAGCTGTTTACTTAGAAAAACATGACATAAAACCACAAAAAATGTACCTTTCGGGCTTTGTTTGTAGCGAATTCTTTAACTATTTCTTCCAAATCTATAGAATCCATTATGTCTTTTTCAATTGCAATAATGGAAAGATTATTTAATATTTTCTGAGCTATAGTAGATCTTAAATAATTTTTAATTTTGAGAACGATCTCTCACCAGAAGCAACTGAGACGGGTAATGTTATGAGAATTCTAATTGTTATTGAAATATTTGGAAAACTAGACACCAAATTATTTTCAAATATATACTGCAAAATTGTGATCTGAATTTGATGTTTGCAAGTGAATTTTTAGAGATTTTATTTCATTGAACAGGTCCATACCATCAATATCAGATTCCCCACGTGCATCATCTTGTAATTTTACATGTAAATCTTTGCAAGACTTGAATAGTTCGTCCTCTGTTAAAGTGAACATATTGTGGATAAACCCAAACGTATCGTTAAAATTTTGTAAATTCTCGAATCTATCTTTGAGAGATGATAATATCTGATATAAAATATTGAAAAAAACGGTAATTGTAAATGAAGTTTTTGGATGTGTAATAGGTTCATTATTGTGCAAAAAAATTTGTTTTGTTTCTTGGTCCAACAGTTTGAGGCATAGGGAAGTTTGTTTCAACGTCAAGTTGTTCAACTACCACATTAGCATCAATCAAGACTTCATTAAATCTTTCATCTGATCGAAAATTTGAAAAAAAATCCACTAAATTTTTTAAAACTTAAACAAACTTTAATATTTACTGCTGGGTTCTGCAAAATTTTACTAAGAGGCCATTTTGATGGGGATCAAATGAATATTTTATGCTACCACTTTGTTCGTAAATGTTAAATGTCGATTTATTCAGTTATTATCCTGATTTAAATACCAACTTTTATGTAATCAAAATCGACATTGTCCTGCGGGTGAGATCGTAAGAAAAAGTCCGGATTGCTTTATTACTTTGATAATAAAACGCTATCAAAGTCAAATTTCACATTTATTTTATTTTATAAAAAATTATTCGGCCATTTCGTACATCGGAAATTGAAGATCGTGCCTTCTAAATTTCATTTTTTTTTTGACAAATAAAAAAGGATTTTATCACAAATATGCTATACGATGGTCCATCCTGTATATTCCAGAAGCACTGAACGCACATGTAATTGTGATGTTTTTTCCCCTTTCCCAACTGGATTCAATTCCAACTTGTTTTTGGCCTTTGACTAGATGCCTGAACTGTTGATATTCCAATTTCATCTACGTTAAAGATATTGTTTGGACCGAATTTGTATCTTTCCTGTATAGTTTCCAGATGTGTGTAAAATTGGGATACTCACTTCATCTTTGTTGAATGCCAAAATTCTGTTAATACTTGTTTGTCCGGTTTCCGCAAATAAATTGAGAAATTTGGTTTTATTCGTTTTATAAAGCCCCATAACCAGTCGTTACCTGCAGATTGCATGTTTTTGCTAAAGGAATGTTTGATTTTCTTTTTTTCGGCGTATTCAAAAACACATTTTTTAATTTCTTCGCGACAAGTACCATAAAACAACTTAGATAATTTCAAAAGATTTGCTGTGAGTTCCTTTTCATCCTGTTTGAGTTACACAGTGACATTTCTAATAAGTCATTGTTTCCATAGTAACAACATTTAGTTTTGCCTAAGGGAAACGGCCTAGGTTAACTAGATATCAATAGCCTCTCGTATGAGACGACGTTTAAATGGACCCTGGAAGTAGGGATACCCACTAAATTTACCGTGAAATTATTTTTTTTATATGCAGTTGTCCTCCATTTTCAGCAAGTCTTATATCCTACTTAGTTTCTGTGTTAACCTCAGATGAGGACGGTGTAATGATAATAGCACCGCTAAAAGAAACTTATAAATTATGTATGTATGATTTGAGAACAGCTGAATACCAGCTGTTTTGCATAAAGTTTTAAATTTGCTAAAATTTAGGCCACATAGATACATCCACTGGAATGATAATTGTCCGTGGACTGTGATTTCCAGGTGAGAAAATGGTTATTTTCACATAAGAAAGTGGCTAGCAACATAGACCCCCTGGGACAAATCTTTTGTAATTTGAAAGTACTTCCGCAATCAAAACATCGCAACAAATCAATGCCTCCTCTACTTACAAGCCATGAAGTTAGATTTGGCGACGCCGCACTGGCCGACAGAAGTCGTATGCGTCTGTTTCGAATTATTATTTGTAGGAGTTGATATTACATTTTATTCCTGATTAGTTTTGAGCGGAGTGGGGGATATCGATTAATAATAAATAATTTAAAAAACAACTATTTATTAAACTGGGGGGTTGGAGGACACCCCCGAGGACCGTGCAGCATGAAACGAGAAAAAAAAAACATCAGCAGAATCACGTCCTGCGATAGTATAACTTAAGGTTACTGATGTTGTAGTTACCTTTTCTTTCGTTTGTCGTCGGGTCACGCAATGCGTAGACGTTCGGATGTGGTACGCCGTCAACCACATATGGGCCTGAATACAACGGGCAAAACTTGGAGATGACCTTGTTGGCGGCATCGGAAATGGGGTTTTCTCGAAGGAGAACGAAATCATCCACGTGGAAGACGTCTCCTCGCGATTTCTTCCACTTTTTCCTCTGCTCTGCCGCTTGTCTCAATCGGGCGCGCACATCAGCACGAATTTCATACACTGCCTTTGGGGGATTGGCCGGAAGGATGGTGTCGGCTAAGTCTGAAAGTGGGTTAGACGGGTTCTTACCAGAGATGATCTCGTAAGGAGAATAACCGGTGCTGATGTGTGGGGTGACGTTAAACAAGAGCTCGATCTTTGATAGGATCGTACTCCAGCCTGCGTGAGAACGTGAACAGTAGGTTCGGAATCGTTGAGAAGGTGGGTCGGATGCCCCAACTTCGCAAGGTGTCTTGCCACTGTCGAGATTGGAACTGTGTCCCGTGGTCGCTCAAGACAGCTTTGACTGGAATGATTCGGTGGAAATCATTCACAATCTTCTGCGCCGATATTTTGGCTTGGGCACGACGAAGCGGGTACAACCTGACAAACTTGGAAAAAGAGTCAATGACCACGAAGATATACGTTACCCTAGAACGACTTTCTGGAAGTGGTCCGTAATAATCCACAGTCACCAAATCTCCCGGATTTTCTGGGATGATGGGATGCATTTCACCTGAAAGCTCTCGGTTAGGGAACTTACAGTTCTGGCACGTGTCGCAAGATTTGACGAATCGCTCTATGCGCGAACGCATTCTTCTGAAAAAAAAGTGACGATTCATTAGGGAGTAGATTTTGGTTATCCCAAAGTGGCCATATTGTTCGTGGAAAATCCGGATGACGTCATCAACCAAAATTTCTGGAAGTGCAATTTTGGGAGTCCTATCGACAGGATGGACGAAGATAAGAACGTCTTGATGAATCCGGAAATGTGGGAAGAGTCTATCATGATCGGGTGGCACGCCCCCCTGGATCCTGGCAACTGTCTCAGATTCTGGAAGTGAGCCT
Source organism: Tenebrio molitor (assembly GCF_963966145.1). Classification (NCBI taxonomy): domain Eukaryota; kingdom Metazoa; phylum Arthropoda; class Insecta; order Coleoptera; family Tenebrionidae; genus Tenebrio; species Tenebrio molitor. The sequence continues at coordinate 20,088 of NW_027184154.1, read as the reverse complement.
GTAACTCACCTAACCCAGAAGCAGTAAAAACTGCTGAGATAACCTCCACTTCTGACATCACAGTGGCGCCAACGATCGGCACATTCGGACCTCGGATCGGAACGGAACCCATATCTGGTGGAAAACGAGAAAGGGTGTCGGCAACGACATTATCCATCCTTACCGCGGATGTGCTCCACGTCATAATCGAACTCGTTTAAAAGAAGTGACCACCTGGTGAGTCGATCGTTAAACAGACGACACTGCTTCAGGAATTTCAAGGCGTAGTGATCAGTTCGAATGACGATTCTGTGGCCTAACAAGATGGTTCGGAACTTCTGTAAACCGAAGATGATGGCAAGCAGTTCCTTCTCGGTCACGGTGTAGAGCAACTCCGGTCCTCTTAACATGCGGCTCGCAAAGCCAATCACGCCATGTTCGCCGGCATCGTCAAGCTGGTAGAGCTCTACTCCCAGAGCCACACCAGAACCATCGGTTTGAAGATAGAAGGTTTTGCTAAAATTAGGAAAGTGTAGAATAACCGTCTCTAAAAATAATTCTTTGGTCCTTTCGAAAGCCTGTTGCTCAACAGAAGTCCAGTTCCATCGAGTGCCCTTCCTTAACAGCTGTGTGAGCGGTGCAGTTTCATGGCTGAAACCATCGGAAAAACGCCGATAATAACCACACAAACCTAAAAAGGCACGCAGATGTTTTCGCGTCTTTGGCACTGGAAATTTCTGGATCGCCTCTACTTTCGCTGGATCGGTGGAAACGCCGCTCGGACTCAAGACATGCCCCAGAAAGTGAACCTCCTGCTGCAAGAAAGCGGACTTTTCGAGATTGACCGTCATACCAGCATCCTGCAGACGTTGTAGCACAAGCCCCAAGTGGCGGAGATGTTCCTCGAAAGTTTGGGAGACAATTAAAAGGTCATCGATGTAGTTGATGGTGAACTCCCGGACCTCGGGACCTGATACGTGTAGGATTGGCCGTTGAACAGAAACGCGGTGTACTGCGTGCTCTCGGTGCTCAGTGGAATTTGCCAGTAAGATGAACGGAGATCAATGGCTGACATGAATCGCATCGACGGAAAAGAATGGAACAGATCCTCTGGTAGTCGAAGAGCTTCACAGTCCGAAACCATCTGCTGATTGATCCACCTGGCATTCAGACAAATCCTGACAGACTTTTTCAACTTCTGGGCGGAGACTAAAAGCAATGGGGTACGCCCTCTTGATGAACGGAGTGGCGTCGTGCATCTTGATGACGTGCACATATTCGTTTGTTCGGCCGGGCAACTCATTGAACGCTGTTTGATGCGAAACCAGGACATCAAACAGTTGGGACTTTTGGGACGGGCTCAACAGTGAAATGGCGTCGACCTTTTCTCGAAGGACCTCCATCGGAGTGATGGTTCGAGACAAATCCAATCGTAGTGGTTCGAAGGTGGCGAAAACCAAAGGCGACGACGTTGGCGGTGAATCGTTTTCTCGGAGAAAAGAGTCGATGTGGAACGGGACGGCGTGGCAACGAATGGCATCAAAATCCAACTTGCCTTTCACACGGGAAAACCAATCCATGCCTAAAATCACAGGGCGAATCAAATTCCTTACCACTAAAAAGATACCTGACGATGAAATCTTATCTCCCAGTGAGAATTCGATCCAGGCCTGCGATTTGACACGGGAGCTCTGTTGTCCGGTGGCTCCTTGGATAAAAGTGGACGCAACGGGCAGTGTGGGAATTTTGACCTTAGCTGAAAGAATTTCAAACTGTTCCTCATTAATGCATGTCACCTCGCTTCCGGAATCAAGCAGGGAAAGCAAATCCTCCTGGTGCACGGTGATGACGATGTATGGCAGCAAGGACATGTTTTTGGACATGGGGTACGGCACATCGGACTGCTTCTTGATCGGCTTTATTGCCGTAGACGCGAGGGACTTGGGAGTATCATGACGACACAACACCTCTCTGAACACCAGCCCCAAAGGCGTTCGGAGCCCGGGACGTCCTCCGTTAAGAACCTGGGACGGTCGCTTCCACCCCAAACGGCGGAGGAAATCATTCCCTCTAGGGTATAACGCAGCGCATTGTCGCCGTGACAATTTCGGGAGCGGTCCAATCTGGTATTGCCCTGGGCCTAAAAACGGAAAACCAGAACAACAAGGAAAATGCTGCGGTATATATCCTTCCGAAACAAATTGAATCAAGGGGAAGTTGGAGGTTCCATCGGGAATCTCTGGACGGAAACACCTCCCATTCACGTCCTGCGCCCGTTTCCCGACTGATGATTTGGTGGTGGCACTGAAAATGGGTCAAACGAGGGTTGGGGCGGTGGGGCTACTATGGAAGAGACCACGGCTGCTTGTGGCGGTGGGTAAGCGGTGGTTTTGAACGGGGCTTTTGGTGAGAAGTATGGTTTGGGGGCTTCCCAGGTTCGGTTCCGCGGCGGCGCATCCACTCTCGGCCTCTTCGGTGGGTGCAGCACGGACTGCCTCTCCAAAAAGTCCAAGGCCTCCTGGATGGTTCTTTCGCCGCGAGGTTTCTCCGACCTGAACAGCAGTGTGATGGGCTCCGGGAGGAGCTGCATCAGGTCTTCCACCAATACACACTCCGGGATGGCCTGCGTCAACGTACGCATCTGGATGGCCTGCTCTATGAAGAAGTCGACCATCGACTCTCCCTTCGTGGCGTTGTAACGTCGACCCATGACGCGTGCTCGAACCGCGAGCTGGTGCCCCGGCGACCAGAACCTCTCCTGAAACTCGCGCAGAAATTGATTATAATTCATCCACTTACCCCTGTGGAACCTCGCCCATTTGGCCGCTGACTGTCTGAGGCAGTCGACGATCTCCGGCAGTTCTTCTCCGGAGGCAGGTGTGCGTCGGCCCAGTAGGCAGTAGGCAACAATAATAAATAATACTTAATCAGGACGAACATAATAATACGTGGTAGATTTACTTTAGGTAGCGCATTCTTCAATAAACGTCCTCTTGCATCTTTGCAAATTGGTGAAAAATGATTTTCGCAAACAACGAAACTTTTCCTAACATATTTTGGCTGTTAGCCCAGCAGTTTTGGATTTTTTATTCTTTCAATCCAAATATTTTGAATCTGCATTTCTCTTGGGATGAAAAATCTATAAAACATAGCAATGGCATTAAATTGCATCCCAACACATTTCTGGAAATTACTGGGAATGTGACAAAAAAATTTGGGATTTATCCAGAATGCCCAACCATAGGAATTATTAAATTATGTTGGTAGCAGCTGATTTTTTATTTTTTTTAGGTGTACCTTAGTTTGAGTGCCCTTAATCCGGGGATACTATAAACATTGGAGTTATGTTTGTAACAGTAAGGTTCCTGTATGAGAGCAAATTGGTAATTATTTTGTGGTATCATATTTAATGTTTCTTCCGTCGTGACTTTTGAGGGTCTGACATTTGCTTGGAGAATTTTAGCCCTGTCCATTGGAGTCTATTTTCTCTATAGACTCGTCCAATTTCCTTTTGTAGATGGGACAACTTTTACTGTCAGTGGTGTGATTTAATGTCTGTGAACTTGGGCAAGATTTAGTTTCGTCTTCTAATGAAGTGCAGACTCCCCAAGATTGTTTCGATACACAGATATTGGCATATGCACACCAGTCCTCGGGAGGACTATTTTGCTCTCAGCCTGGTTTTTCACTTTCTCCATTATTTCGCATTTCCCACGTTACTTTCGGCCAAAGCTTCCTGGGGCGTCTCACTTCTAGTGCCACTTCGTTTAGTTTTTCGCTATTTATTAATCCTTCTATTTCTCTTGTGGAGGACTCTATAGGAACCCCATTGTTTCTGACCTTTATAACTCGGTCTGGCTTAATTTTGTTGTCTCTGGGGTTGACAGATTTTGTCAGGACCTCCTTCATTTTTTCAGACGTATTTATTGTTTTAGCTTCTTTGGTTAGGTACACTAGAGGGGGGTTTGGAGTGCCTGGATACATGCCTCGCGTGCAGGGCCGAGCCAAATCAAGTGGCCACCTGTGTGCAAGTTCACATATTGCGTCTCTCCAAATTTTATTAGGTATTTGATTTTGCAGGTTCTAATTAATTAATAAGTAAAATTACATGGGTACTTTAATTTACTCAAAAAATGCATATTTGAAAACGTGTAACACGCTTAGGGAGGTACTTATTTATTTATATTTAAAAAAATACAAAGTCATTTAAAAATGTATATAATTTATTTAACACAATACGCACTCATGCCAAAGCTGTTTACGTAGAAAAACATAACATAAAACTACGAAAAATGTACCTTTCGGGCTTTGTTTGTAGCGAATTCTTTAACTATTTCTTCTAAATCTATAGAATCCATTATGTCGCTTTCTATTGCAGTAATGGAAAGATTATTTAATCTTTTCGGAGCTATAGTAGATCTTAAATAATTTTTAATTTTGAGAACGATCTCTCACCGTAAGCAACTGCGACGGGTAATGTTAAGAGAATTCTAATTGCTATTGAAGTATTTGGAAAACTAGACAACAAATTATTTTCAAATATGTATATGCATACTGTAAAATTGTTGCAGGATCTATTTCCTGATCTGAATTTGAGGTTTGCAAGTGAATTTTTAGAAATTTTATTTCATTGAACATGTCCATTCCATCAATATCAGATTCCTCACGTGCATCATCTTGTAATTTTACATGTAAATCTTTGCAAGACTTGAATAGTTCGTCCTCTGTTAAAGTGAACATATTGTGGATAAACCCAAACGTATCGTTAAAATTTTGTAAATTCTCGAATCAATCTTTGAGAGATGATAATATCTGATCTAAAATATTGAAAAAAACGGTAATTGTAAAAGAAGTTTTTGGATCTGTAATAGGTTCATCATTGTGCTCATAAGCAAAAAATTTTGTTTTCTTTCTTGGTCTAACTGTTTGAGGCATTGGGAAGTTGGTTTCAACGTCAAGTTTTTCATTAATTTGAAAAAAATCTACTAAATTTTTTAAATGACTTAAACAAACTTTAATATTTACTGCTGGGTTCTGCAAAATTTTACTAAGAGGCCATTTTGGTGGGGATAAAAAAAATATTTTATGCTACCACTTTGTTCGTAGATGTTAAATGCCGATTTATTCAGTTATTACCTTGATTTTAAATACCAACTTTTATATAATTAAAATCGACATTGTCCTGCGGGTGAGATCGTAAGAAAAAGTCCGGATTGCTTTAATACTTTGATAATAAAACGCTATCAAAGTCAGATTTCACATTTATTTTATTTTATAAAAAATGATTCGGCCATTTCGTACATCGGAAATTGAAGATCGTGCCTTCTAAATTTCAATTTTTTTTTGACAAATAAAAAACGATTTAATCACAAATATCCTATACGATGGTCCATCCTGTATATTCCAGAAGCACTGAACGCACATGTAAAGTAACGCTTAAGGTATAAGATTATATGGCCCTTTAAAAGTATTTGACCGGAGATAAACGTCCCTTTTGTCGCAATTGCAGTAGGCGGTCAGCCCAACCATAAATCATGCTTCAAGCAATTCTCTGTTGTGAATTCCAGAGCCGGCCTCAAAACAAATGCGTACCGATGAAATTATATTAAAAACACTATCCCACCTCCACCCGGCGGCACGGCAATTTTGCCGGAGTACATACACTATTACGGATATTACTATCAAGTAATAGTGCAGTGCTTATCAACATAATTACCGGCGTCTCGCCTCCGCATTTTGACTTTGTTGTGTATTATGTTCTGTGTCAATGTTAAGGAACTTCCTCACGATGTGACATGAGTATAATAATATACCTTTTTGAATTTCAACTACCAATGTGTTATTTAAATCCAGAATTTTTAAATTTTTAAAAATATTTATTTATTAAATATTACAATACTATTACAAATCATCTTTACTGTTTTCAAGACACAAAGTACTAAAGGGAATTTCGTTACCATCGCAAAATTTACAATAAACATCAAAAACATGTTCTATCACAAATTTTTAATCCCTGCCCTGAACCAAGGAAAAGGGATGCAGCTGCACGAGCCGAGACAACCATCTCAACGCCAATATTGGTTTCCATTATTCGGATAATTTTAGTGCTGCCATATAATCTTATACCTTAAGCGTTACTTTAATTGTGATGTTTTTTCCCCTTTCCCAACTGGATTCAATTCCAACTTGTTTTTTTTTGGCCTTTGACTAGATGCCTGAACTGTTGATATTCCAATTTCATCTACGTTAAAGATATTGTTTGGACCGAATTTGTATCTTTCCTGTATAGTTTCCAGATCTGTGTAAAATTGGGATGCTTACTTCATCTTTGTTGAATGCCAAAATTCTGTTAATACTTGTTTTTCCGGTTTCCGCAAAGAAATTGAGAAATTTGATTTTATTCGTTTTATAAAGCCCCATAACCAGTCGTTACCTGCAGATTGCATGTTTTTGCTAAAGGAATGTTTGATTTCTTTTTTTCGGCGTATTCAAAAACACATTTTTTAATTTCTTCGCGAGAAATACCATAAAACAACTTAGATAATTTCAAAAGATTTGCTGTGACTTCCTTTTCATCCTGTTTGATAAAAGTAGGTGTGCGTCCTAATGAAGGGCTAGAATTTGTCTGTTTTTTAATTCTAGCAGGTCATATGGTATTGAGCATATCTTCGTAATCTGCTTACTCCGTAACCCCTTCTAGTGCAAGTACTTAATGATTGTTCGTTACTCCAATTTATCAATTTCCACAATTGCAGACGACATACTTTTTTCATATTTAATTTCTTAGCAATGCTTAAATTTCTTAAAGTAAAGTTACATAGTGACATTTCTAATAAGTCATTGTTTCCATAGTAACAACATTTAGTTTTGCCTAAGGGAAACGGCCTAGGCTTTCGTATTAGACGACGTTTGAAAAGACCCTGGTAGTAAGGATAGCCACTAAATTTACCGTGAAATTATTTTTTTTATATGCAGTTGTCCTCCATTTTCAGCGAGTCTTATATTACTTAGTTTCTGTGTTAACCTCAGATGAGGACGGTGTAATAATAATAGCACCGCTAAAAGAAACTTATAAATTATGTATGTATGATTTGAGAACAGCTGAATACCAGCTGTTTTGCATAAAGTTTTAAATTAGCCAAAATTTAGGCCACATAGTTACATCCACTGCAATGATAATTTTCCGTGGACTGTGATTTCCAGGTGAGAAAATGGTTATTTTCACATAAGAACGTGGCTAGCAACATAGACCCCCTGGAACAAATCTTTTGTAATCTGAAAGTACTTCCGCAATCAAAACATCGCAACAAATCAATGCCTCCTCTACTTACAAGCCATGAAGTTAGATTTGGCGACGCCGCACTGGCCGACAGAAGTAGTCCGGTTCGTATGCGTCTGTTTCGAATTATTATTTGTAGGAGTTGATATTACATTTTATTCCTGATTAGTTTTTTGAGCGGAGTGGGGGATATCGATTAATAATAAATCATTTAAAAAACAACGATTTATTAAACTGACCAAAATTGTATTTATCAAGCGATTTTATAAAGACAACTTCATGTAACAATCATGTTAACATGGTGAAATAATTAATTCACGACAAATATAATAATAATAAAGCACTCGTATTACTATAAAATATAAAAGAAATTTCCTATTTATACGTTGTAATTTTTCTTTTAATATTTTGCCTCAGCTTTCTCGCCAGCTAGTTTATTAATTTTACATTTCGTGTAATTATTTAATAATATGTTAGCAAAAATTTAATAAAATTTACCAACAAGGGTTTTAGTTCTTATGCCACAAATGCATTCTTGCTCATCATAAAAAAAAATATTTTTCTCATTGTCATTAACCCGTAACTACTGACCACACGTTTTTAGCGCATACTCACTAAGGTGCGGTCTGAGAGACCGGTCACTACTAAACAGTGCATAAATAGATAAAATAATAATTTAGGCCCGCTGTGAAGCCCAAGTCATCTGGCGTCTTCCCAAAATCAATCAAAATAATAATTTGAACAAATTTATTAAAAATTAAAAAAACTAACGACATTCTTTACAGAGTTCTCTTGAGCATTCCAAACACACAGGATTATTCACACTATGCAACTGTATGCTGTTTTCCTTTTTTTCACCGGAGGACATGTTCTGCAAAATCGTCATTTAACGCACAAACATGTTTTGATGATCTAGGTGTGGGGTTCATATTTTATCGGACAGTAAATTGGCTATTAATATTTCACGTTTCCACTGACCAGCGGTATCTCAGACCTCACGTCGCACAAGGAAGTTCTTAGTGGCAGATAACAAACCAAAAAAGACGCCCACACACAAACCAGAAATGACTAAACCGTTTGCAAAACTCTAAATTACACATAGCTAGAAGCGCAAAACTGCTGACTAATTAATTTTCCGGAAATTCAAATTGTAATTTCTTCCAGGGTCTCACAGACCGCACGTCAGTAGTCAAGGGTTAACATATGTTTTTGTTTAGTCGATTGGAGAAAGATCGCTTCTAGATTTTTATCACCAATTATAAATTGCAGTAATGCATGCATGTGAAAAAAAATATTTACTACATATTCCGTTGCCATTTCCCTTTGCTTCCTTTATTAATTCTTGCCAAAAAGAACAACTAATCAATTTACAAACTGAAGAACTGGCATATCCACACACATAAGATCAAGCTCACAAACCTCCAGGTAATTACTACTCAATATAAAAATAAATTGCTCAACATTTACATAGTAGTCGTCCTCAAAATGATGCTCCTTCATAGTGTTTAACGTCACTTTATTTTTTCTTACAAAACGCAGAATTTTTTTAATACGTAGTTTTTGTTCTGATTCAATAACTTGCCGGTATGAAACATTGTAGTTACAACCATACAAGCTTCGATATTTACCAAATCTTTTTTCAAATTGGTCAGTTTGCAGCTTACCTCGTAATATGTATGGAATATGAAGCTGCTCCAAAGAGTATGAAATGAAATCTATTAATACTGTGGTACTGTGGTACAAAGTTCTTTCCAATTTTGAATCCAAGTTTATAGAATAATGATAAGCGACGAAACAAAGATATACAGAGAACTTTACAGATGTAAACACCAGTTAACACGTCGAAATGCACAGATAGGAGTGTAGGAGTAGGTTCTCTTGCAGCGTTGCCAAATTTCCTACTTCATGGCTTGTAAAGTAGAGGAGGCATTGAATAAATAGAATAATTTTGCAAGTTGGTTAAAAGAAACCAAATAAACAGTTTGTTCTCCCAGTTTCACAATTAGAGGGTGGATTTTCAGAATCATCACTAAACGCGTCAAACTCACAATCTGTTTCGGTTTACGCAACCGAAATTGCGGAGATAGAAATGCGTGGCGAGGTGAAGAAGAAACGAGGTTGTAACGTCAACAGATAACTTTAATGAACGAACGAAAACTCACACCCGATTGTTTAACAAACTTATCTACGATAACAATGAACGGAGGATAAAACACTTGAATTTGAGACACTTTGATGTTAGTAACATTGAGAAAATATAAGAGAAAAGGACCGGCGTCGTGACTAGCCGAAATCTGGAAGCGTAGTGAGGTCACAGGACAGGTGACGCTGCGCAGGTAACGCGTGCTGAGAGCAAGTCAGGATATTCGCCCAAGAAATAGAACACGGCTCGTACCACCGCCCATAGAGAGCGGCGGTTCACTTTGGGCAAATAATCCCCAACACAATCAAACTTTTCTTCATCGCTCATATCCAGCTCTTCATGTTTTATAAAATGACTAATATTTCGTAATACTTCCTGGCCTAACTCACACTGCAAACCAATTCCTGTCTCCACATCTGTTATATTTTCCTCCAAATCTAATGTACTATTGTGAATTCCGATTTCTTCGAAAGTAATCTAAATCACGAACGATACATTTATAATGAAGAGGTAACAAAATAAATATGAAGAGTATTACATTGTCTACAATTTCCTTTCTGCTCTCCTTTTCTTGGTAAAGAGAATGTCTGTTTGATTTATTTTCATTATTACCAGGTAATCGCAATGTTGGGATGGCATCTTTTTTAAGAAATAACTTAGTCTTTCCGTGAGCTGATAATAATTGTTTTTTCATTCATTCATAATCACTTTCTTTGAAATGAGAAGACAAAACTCAACTATGTTTGGACGGAGTGAATTTCGACTTTTTAATTTTATTTAACCACTGCCTATACTGGGTGCCCCAAAATTCGCGGAACATCTTATCAGTACGTTGTTAAGTAGTCATTAAAATATCAGGGAAAAATGTTCAAAAAAATCAATCTTCTTTTTTGTAGAAGATATGGACCTATTCTTTACACTAAATGTGGCAACATTTAAAAACATTCTAATGTATCTCAATAGTCTGCAAATATTTCATTTTTGTTGTATCCATGGAAATGTGAGAGATAAATCAAAGCCATGTTGCCATACGTTATTTGAAGTAAAACCGACATAAAATTACCTCTTGGAAATGCTGGAAATAATGAATTAAATAATTGGAAACTTGATGACAATCCTTCAGTATTATTAGGGCATGGGTTAGTAAAAGACAAATGGTCAAAGCTGCAATTTTTCAACCCCCATATCTTCAAATCTAAAAGGCATACAATTTTTTAATTATTTTTCTCATTATTTTATAAGCTGAGTTGACATTGCCCCATTGAGTTGTTCCGCGAATTTTGCACCCAGTATATACTGGGTGCATTTTCGGCCTTTTATTTTTATTAGGAAATGAAAAAAAATAAGTATTCGTTGATTTTTCATTGTTATAATGCACAAATACACAACACCGTGGCATTTTTGCGATAATTTTGTATAGAACTGCAAGAAACTCGATAGCAGCATGTTTGTGCGGTGGCCGAGTAGGAACGTATGACGTCTTAGTCTGGCGGCATGACGACTTCAAACGCTCATATCTCAGCTTATTTGCGAGCAAGAAAAAAAAGAATGTACTGTATGAATGGACGTTTTGCATAGAATTTTTTCATAAAAAGTGTCCCAACGACCTCACAGCACTAGTATAAAGGAAACCATATCAAAGATATGTATGTTGCAATTGGCATCATCAACCAATCCTTCCAGAAGAACGTCTAGTGATGAATTTGAGGTAAGCATATTTTTATTATACATTATCAGATATACATTATAAATACGTATAATCACTGTCCATTGGCACATTTTGAATTGCCGATGCTGTAAACTGTTAGTGGAATAAGCAAACTCCTGCAACAGCTCTTAAATCCTGCCACGGAAAGCTAAAATTCTTTCGGCTTGAATTTTTTTAATGTGAATGAGTAAACTTTTGAAAAATATCAAATTCTCGTCCTCCTGATCATTCGCTTCCCTCTTTTTGGCTTTTTGCGTCAACAAATCTATTTGTTTTTTCGATATCTAGTATAGCTGCGGTCGGTGTGGCCGGATTGCGGCCGTGGTCATACTTTACCTGTACATGGAGGGCCGTATTGCGGCGGAATTGAAATTGTACCTGTAAAGGTAGGGGCCGGATTGCGGCCGGTCGGCGAAATTACTGGACATCATTAGGGAAGGGATATTTAATCCTAAAATGTCTATTACCTACCATAAAAGTCCTGTTATAAATATCCAGTTTTTCAAAATTATGGTTAGTCTTAACAGTAAACGACACAAGAGGAGAAGTCAAGATGGAAGTGATATTTAGTGAACGTGGTAAAGAGTTGATTCTTTTAGAGTCTTTTAAATACTCTAAAAAAAGTGCCACAAAGCAAGGTGTGAAGTGGTGTTGCACAGTGAAGAGCTGCAATGCAAAAATATATGTAGACGAAAGTCGGAGAGATTTATAAGTCCATCGCCGCAATCCGGCCCTGCCCCTTTTTACCCGAATGCTATCACTGCCGCAATCCGGCCATCACCTTTCCAGGTACATTTTAAACGGGAGATTTAAAAGTTGATCATCGCCGCAATCCGGCCCTGCCCGCTGCGGTATGATCGTCTGTCCCGACTCGTTTTATTCTCTTCACGAGAACGGGTGCCAGTACTTCTGGAGGAGTTTCCAATGTATTCGTCTGTGACATCGTCCTTGAAGTCAATAACGGGCTATCAGATCCAACTGGAGCATTTTTTTCCTAACTCAACACTATCTTCATCATCAGTATGGTCCGCGACATTTTCAATTTCATTGTCATCGAATCTGACTGTGCTTTGAGACTCTTCTTCGTTTTGTATGGTGGATCTCCTTAAATTTCCAGAGCTAGATCGACATTTGATGGCATCTCTCAGGAAGTACAATGATTTAAAATATTGCCACTTGCTCATTTGCATGCTTCCAGATCGCCGAGACGTCTACGCTGTTGTCGGTGGGCGATCTTCGCCCTGACCTTGACCATTTTGAAAATCTCAGAAATATTTTCTGCTGTATGGCGCTTCTCAAGGGCGTATGGGAGTTGGACCACGTTACCTGTGTTTTCTAAGTATTCTGAAAGGTATGGGATTTAAGTGCTTATACGGGTTGGACCACGCTACCTGACTTATCTTTTTAATTACCCAGGGGATCGGATTTTACCTGTTAGTTCTGGACTATACTTAGGCCAACCAACAGATATAGTAACAAAAAAAGGGGATGTGGCCTAGTTCCGTAGAACGATATACGCCGAAGCCTGTTTTACAATGAAGCAGGTTCTTTCTAACAAATAGAGAACCAAAAGTCTTGAAAAAAAACTATTTTGTAATACAAATTGAAAAATGCCAAGGAAAACAAACACACATACAGCCAACGCCAAACGTGCAACTGGCAGGCCAGTGACGTACATAGACAGTTTAAATAAGGGGAACAAATAATAAAGGAAATTAAATTTGAAATAAAATTTATTCAGTACTATCCGAATAATGATTTTCTTCACTTTCACTACTGCTTGTGCTGCTATCGTCATTTAAATTTATTATCAATGGATTTATTTCCGTATGAATGTCTGTGAAAGCTTCATTTTCCAAATATTTTTGTTCTATGTTTATTACATGTTGGCAACGCTTTTGCCATTCCTCTGGAGTGATTTGATCAAACTCGTGCTCCGCCAGTTTCCTCACATCTTCCAACTTAAAAGTTATATTTTTTTTAGACACGTTGTTTTTTACGGTAGCCCAAATAAGTTCGATGGGATTCAAATCCGGATGGTAGGGTGGAAGCCGCAAAACGGTATGTCCGTGAGCAAGCATTACTTCATCAAATTTATACCTAATATGACGTTTTTTATTTATTTTGTTTAACTCGTATAACTGAGGTTTGAGCATGCTACGATCAAATATAATGTTTTTCTCGTGCAACCAATTTATCATATCAGCTTTCCTAGAATTAGAATTAGGGGCTGCATGAATTTGAACATTATGGTATGGAGCGTTATCGGTCACAACTATCGAATTTACAGGTAAATTTGGGATTAACCTTTCCTGTAACCGTTAACCATAATTTTCAGAATTTATTTCAGAGTGGTAATCCCCCGATTTTGTACCCGATTTGAATATTAGTTGGCAATTAGGTATAAATCCCATGTCACCCCCTGCATGGACAATAATTAGTCGGGGCCCCTTTGAAATATTTTTAAATAAACCTTTTTTTCGTTTTTCGAAGAAGTATGTCCACTGTGAAGATATGTTTCATCAAGAAACACAATTGGCCGCTGTTGGGTACGAAAATACTGGATTTTGTTGCGATACTTAATTCTTAATGCTCTTATCTCCATCTTTTCTATTAAAATTTTTCTGTTGTTTTCTGTTTTTCTCCACTTGAAACCCATTTTCTTCAAAATTCTACGGAGAGAAGTTTCCGAAGCCACAATTCCCAAATCATCTTTGATTTTTTGTTGCAAATTTTTCACCGTAACACGACATCCTTCCGTTTTATGAAAATCATAAATAATCTGTCGAATATTACAACATTGATATTCGGGGATATCAGTTACCGGTGCTTTTCTAGGCCGCTTCTTTCTTGGGGTGGAAAATTTTGGAGTTCCGGTATTTGCAATTGATTGCTCCCCTTCTTTAATCACTCGTTCAATGGTTCGTATAGAAACACCTGATATATAATAAAGATTTGTATTCAAAAATAATTTTTAAAAATAGGTTTAATCCTACCTGTAGCGAGCGATGTTTTGTCTTTTAGATTTTTTAACGTGTCCGACTCACATTTAACACTTTTAAAATATTTGAAAACGTTAAAAATTATTTCACGTGTCTGACTCCTAATGACAGGTTTTTTGCCAGGCGACGACATTTTCAAGAAAATGCAAAGAAATAAATCTAACACAGAACTTAAACCCTTGACAAAATAGGAAGACAACTAATGAGACGCATACTTATTTGCCTCTGAGGATAAGGGTAGTAGTGGGAGTAAAAGTAAAGATGGGTTTGTGCGCAGGGTGTTCTCTCGCCATCACGTTTGGCGTTGGCTGTAAACACGTGGTCAAACTCCCGAAGCGAGGTTAAAACGAATAAGATGCCGGATGCCGTCAAGAAATTTTTGTGGATGTACATCAGGCTTTCGAAAATCTGGGCACATTTTGAATAAGCCAATTGGAAGCTGCTATTTAAAATACGCGGGCCCTAGGGGGCGGTTTTATTACTATATCTGTTGGTTGGCCCAAGTATAGTAGAGTTAAGCCGGCCTGAGATATGTCATTTGGTGGGGGTGCGCGAAGACGGAAAACAGTGGGACGAGTCCATCTTTCGTAAAATAGGGATGTTCAACAGATTAAAAATCAGCTGATTTTTTCAGTGACCGGTGAACGAGTAAAAGTTTCCATTTAGCTGTTTTTTTGGGTAATTTAAGTGATTTGTCCGCGCAGATTTCCCCCACCAAATGACATATCTCAGGCTGGCTTAACTCTAATACAACAATTTCACAAGAAAATTTAATGTGGTAGAAATTAACAAGACACAAATTCTATAAATTCGAATTTAGTAATAACATTATGTACATAACAAGCAGCAATTTTAGTGTTTACTAATTTTTGCTTCTCAGCTATGTCTTTACGTACTTTTTTTTACAAAACGGTTAGCAGTGTGTATTTTAATATAAACCTCACACTGGAAATTTTTTAACACAGATTGGAATTGAAATATATTTGGATGAGTTTTATAAAAGCATTCATTAAATTTCGAATGAAATGATTTGCACGTCTAATACAAAACTAAATAAAATCAGTAATTGCTTCTACATTTAAATATGCCAACGTCCCACCGCTTATTTTTTCAACCCCCAAGCTAATAGAGTGATTTTGATCTCTTTGGCCCCCCGTCAGTACCTGAAAAATCTTAATCCCTTTGGTAGCGGTCGGTGGCCGAACTCGACCATCAGATTAACACACATTTGGGATTGTGGTCGAACTCGGTGACTCCCCTTCTCAAGATGATGCACACAGAGGTTTACTGTTTTTATAGTGCTTCCCTCAAGATAGTGTAGTATTATATCCAAAAAACTAATTTTCTGATGGGTCAGCTGTCAGTATACAGGTGGTCCATCGTATAGAATATTTGCGATAAAACCCTTTTTTAATTGTCACAAAAAAATGAAATTTAGAAGGTATAATCTTTAATTTCCGATGTATTAATTGGCCGAATAATTTTTTATAAATAAAATAAATGTGAAATTTGACTCTGATAGCGTTTTATTATCGACTGTAATTACACGAGAGGTCTTTTTTGTCCGGATAAAATTGAATTTTTTTACGATAATCCGAAGGACGAGTTTTTTTATCTGGTGGTTTGTGGAGTCAATTTACCAAAAAGAAACCAAATTAGAGTTTAAAAAAATGAAATTTTATCCTGGACGAAAAATACCTCGAGCGTAATTCGATGAGATAATTTAATGAATAATAATAGGTAGGTAATTATGAAAAATTGAATTGGCCATTTTGCACTTCAATTTATTACAAGCTGTGTCAATTTTTAAGATTGTTGGTTCGTTATCATAACAACAAACAATAATCAGGTTCGAAAAAGTGTGCCATGGAAGTTTAAGCACATTTTATCCAGATGCAAAGTTAGGGCTAACTTTATCCGATGTCAAAGTGACAAATGCATCGCGACTTATGGGATTTTTTATACATGAATTAAATTATCAAAGTAATAAAGCAATCCGGATTTTTTTCTTACAATCTCACCTACGGGACAATGTCGATTTTGATTATACAAAAGTTGGCATTTAAATAATAACTGAATAAATCGGCGGTGGTCAAGTTTGATTTACAATGGTCTCCAATAAGTCGGTTGTAGTAATAAATTACTCACATTTTGGCACCAAAAATTATTAAATGTCAATTAATTTGAAATCAGTGACTCCTTCATAATTTGTAATATCAGAAATCCAGGGAGTCGATAAAAAAATTAAGTAATTTTAATTTTTTCGTTTTTAGCGTTCTGGCGCCGTGTGGAACGTCTATTTGAAAAAATAAAAAATTCATGTTGTACTTTCAGTGCAGATCTATTGGCCGCAAAATTCAAATTTCTAAGATGATTAGAAATATGGTTTATTTTGAATATTCTATACGATGGATCAGCCTGTATAATTGTTAATGGTTTGTAACCTCTCGAAAAATTCTGGACATTGTTTCATATCTAGAACCAAGTAGCCTGGAAAAAGTCTTCCTACTACGAAATTTATACAGCGGAAGAACTTTTTTGCGAAACATGGTTTAAAAATAGTACCGGACTTTTTTACAAGTAACAACGAACTCTCAAGCATCACAGTACTAGCTGGACTGCTAGTACTTACATTAGACATATTTGTATGGGCAGTTGTTGTGGCGCCCTGGTTAGACTCTGGTTTGCTTTCGTTGTTGTCTGCACTTTTGTTTCGATTTACATTACAGTCGTCAGCTACATGGTTTTTATGCATTCGAGAAACATGTCCTAAAAGATTTGTTGTACTGCCGGATGTCTTAAATTTCAATCAACGAATCAATCTCTTCTTTTTGTAAAATATTTCCACACGGAGCTTGTTTTCCCTATGACCCTTACGTCTTAAGTTAACAAACAAAATAGCGAGTACTGTTACGTTATAAATTACTCTCTCGAAACTGGGCAGGGCAACCCTGTTACCGGTAACAAATCCGGACTGCTCAGCGGTATAACGAACAGGTCGTGGACTTGGAGTCGGTTTACAATGCGTATCACGAGTATCGTCGACTGAGGCTGAAAATGGTGAGAACTGTCCGGAGTACGGGAAATGACACCCAGAAATTCGTGAAGAAAGGTTTTTAATCGCAGCATGTTACGTGCAATGGTTTTCTACAAGACCAGGACAATAATGAAAATGAACCCTACAAGTATACAATTCTAATCTAGTACAACTCAGCAAAAGGTACAATCTGCAAAACTCAACGAAATAAAACCTAAACAATTCTGTAAAATTAATACAAACTGTCCCTATTCTGACCCGGACAAGACGCAAACTAAATGTTTCACGAGCTTCCCTGTTCTGACATGGACCAAACGAGCAAACCTTTTGAACTTCGGGTTGACAGCAAGTCGCGAAAATATAAGGAGGTCGAAGGCCGACCCCTTTTACGGAAGCTAAACGATTACACCGCCCTCCGGTGAAGGTTAGGACGTCGAGCTCTTCGTCCCTTCCTTCAGCGAGTTCGGATTTTCTGCTGGTCGACAACTGGAGTCGTTGGACGTTATCAACCGCGGATTTGTTTACCCGGTGAAGAACCGTCGCAAGAAACTGTGGTGCTTGCTGATAACTCGAGGTCACTCCCAGCTGATACGGTTGTTTGATTCTGTACGATCGATTGTTTGATCTACAGAATGCCTGTTAATCTGGATGATTTGAGATTCAAACAGACAAGCTTCTGTTTCTTCAAACTAAAAACTACCCTCCAGTCGTGTCTGGTAGGGGTGGGTGGCTACCTGGCCCGACCGGTTTGATATAGCTGGAGGCTATGATCCTTATTTAATGTAACATGTTTGTACATACTCCGGCCTTGAAGAATTGCGTCTCCAAAATAGGTACAATTAGAAGAGTTGGTTAGGAAGCATGATACATTTCAAAAATTTACAATTAAAAAATTTACATTAAGTATACAATAAGAATGGTTGAAAAAATTTACTACAAAAAACTTAACTAGAAACAAAATGCGATTATTGTTCGGAAACTCAGTATTTAAAAGTTTATCCGCTTTCCCTTTTGGCTTTTGTAGACACCATACATCACTGCACATTTATCTTTCCAACGGGAGGACACATAATCTGCGTGCTGCGCGTTTGAAGTCTCCTTGATTTGTCCGCACCGTCACTACCCTCGTCACACCGTCATCTCCGGGGTGCAGTTCGATGACACAACCCAACTTCCATGACAGGGACGGTGCGTTCGATGACGAACACGTTACACAGCGCGGATGCTTTTTGATAAGAACGGTTTGTTGCACGTAGACTTACGCTTTTCGATCCCGTATGAAATTGTTGCGTATGCTTTTAACACTATCCGGCTCGAAGGACCAATGTTTGGTGTAATTCATTATAATACTGCTTTTGCTCAGAGGTGCGATCTTTGTAAAACAACTTCAAAAGAATTCAGTAATCTAAATAACATGGTAAAACGCGAAGTCACTACTAGTAAGGCCCCTTCAGAACACTTTGTTTTTTAAGAATTTTAACCTTGTTTTCAAAAGTATATTTTAAAAGCAACACTATATGGGCTTTTTCAGCACACAACACTCTTACACTGTTTTTAAATTAGTTTCATGACTGTATAAAGTCTGATGAAGTCAGTCCAGAGACGATGCTAAAGCTGGTTTGTTAAAAAAAATTTAAATTTTTTTATTAAACAAAATTAGATTTTTTTAATAAGATTCGGTTTACAAGGGATGAGCTCCATTTGGTGTATTGTTATCGTCCGAGTCACTGGAGCTGGAGGTAAAATTGCAAGAATAAAACAATGTAAAATAAAAACAACTGTTAAACCATTCTTACGGAGGATCCAAATCTCCTAATCGTGTTCTTTCTTGTATGGTCCCAAATTTAATTGTGATGTTTAAAAAGTCATTGATACGCAATCTTAATCCTCTTTCATTTGTTAACCTTAATGGTTGCCTTCGAAGCGAAAAATTTTCAATTGGTGGTCTACATGGTCGTATTGTTATTTTAATTCGAGTCGCTGTAACGGTTTTTTCGATGAATTCTTCTTCGGCACGTGTACTGAAAGACATTGTTAAATGTTTCTGTTGAAGCGCCAACTGAAATAATCTCAGTTCTTCTATACGTGAATTTTTTACACCAAAACGTTTTTGCTCCATGGTACTATTGTAAATGATAAGCAAATACAGAAAAGAGTTGATTTAAAACGAGGCTAATAAATGTTGTTAGACAGTCTAGGACTCGTTTTACAAATCTATGAGGGGCGACTTCAAATTTTTGTTTTCAATTTGAGGGTATTTGTTTAGTGATGGAGTGGTCAAATGACAAAACCATAATGTTTATTGAAGATTACAGGATTTTAAAAATAATAGAAAAAAGTAAAAGTACTTTCGCCTTTTGCTTTATATTTGTTTTAATATTTCTCGTCGTTTTGGTTTGGTTTAAAGTTTCTTGTGGCACGTCCAGTTTTTCAGGTGTTTTTGTCAATATTTTAGTCTTTCCAGGCTGCCTGCCGCGTCGGGTTGTTTTCTGTTGTAATGCTTTACGGAAAGGCTTAATCATTTTGGGTGTGATAACTTTGAGGGTTGACGTGGATGGTATTGGTGAAGTGCGTGATGTTGATAGAACTGGTGAAGTGCTTGATGTTGATGGGGCCGCATGTGTAGGAATTGGTAATGAAGGAACCGGTGAAGAAGTTGTAATCGATATGTTTCTGGAAACAGATGGCGATTCTGGCGATAAAGGTCTCGAAGTTTCATCTCTGTCAGTGACAGCAGAGCACAAGAAACCCTCATCTTCAAATATATCGGAATTAAAGGGATGAATTCCGGAATTTTTAAAGCCACTAACTATGTTAGCCTGGCTAAAGGATGATGACATAATTTCTGATACAAATGTAGGAATATTGTAAATCGTTACAGTTTTCCCAGGATTGGACAACATCCAATTATTAAGAGCAGTAATATCCAGTGGCTGAAGC
>NW_027184153.1:0-28103 GCF_963966145.1 Tenebrio molitor | reverse complement strand
GTACTATTCCTGTTGCTGAAATTATAATAATATATTTATTAATTTTTGTATTATATGTCTGTGTTATATTGTGTGAATTTGGAACAGCTATATCTAAAAGATATGCTTGCTTTTGTTGTTTATTTAAAATAATAATGTCTGGTCTGTTATGCTGAATGTGAATGTCAGTTAAAACTGTGCGATCAAAATATAATTTGTAATTGTCATTTTCTAAACAACTTTCTGGTTTATAAATGTAATGTGGTTGTGTATCCTTTAATAAATTGAATTTAACTGCTAAATTCATGTGTATAATTTTTGCGAATATATCATGACGTTTTTTATATTCGCTGTGAGCCAAAACGGTGCAAGATCTTGTATTGCAAATATAAAACCCTCAGCTCTTTAAAATATCTCCCATGTAAAGACTTTTGTTTTATATTTGCTATAGTGTCATATCACGAGCTCTATTGAGAAAATAATTTTTTAGTGAAGCAATTTGATTGTGTTGTAGAATTTCTAGATTTGAAAAACCCCTACCACCATTTTCGCGTGGTAAATTAAATCTTTTCAACAGCAGATTTGGGGTGATGTTTACAAAATTTTGTAAAGAGAACTCTAGTTTGAATATTTATATTCTTTAAATTAGTTTTGGACCATTTTATAACACCAAAAGAATAGATTTAATTTGATTTGATTGATTAATACCTAAATATTTATAAAATTCTCCTTTATTTAAATTTTTAATGATTTCTCCTTCTTTAGTTATATATTCTAAATTTTCGTAATGACCACGACATATTGATTGATTTTCAGTTATTGTTAAGTTTTATGTCATCCATATAAAGAAGGTGATTTAATTTAATATTAATTTTATAAATTTTAAGAATTTTAATTAACCATGAATGTGGTACTGAATCATAGGCTTTTTTGTAGTCTATGAATTGTTGTTGCATTATTTTCCAAACGTTTGAGACTTAAAATATTCGTCAAATGTTCTTCTTTTTTTAAATCAGAATACCCCTGACAAATCCGAACATTTTGTTTTGCGGTAGATAAAAGTAAACATGGGCCAAGACAGAATATTAATATTCGGTGTGGAATTTTCCTGCGTTCTTGTTCATTTCTATCGAAGTGCTCACGAAAAGTTGTGAATATCAACACTTTGTAATTGTCGTAGTGAAAAATAAAAAAGATAGCTATGGGGCACAACTTATTTCGCACTTCATTAGAAAAGTAACAGTATTAAATAAAAAAAATATTTTTCTAAATTTCGAACGTTAGGTCTATCCTGACCAGCCGCCAATTAGTGGTATTATTTTATTTTTTGCTGTTTTCCACAATAGTTATTTTTATATTAAATCATTGATTCAAAAAATTGAAATTAAAAATTCAAATTTTTGAAGGAACTCTGAAGTTTCAATGCAGTGACCATGTTGCTAGGTAACTAATAAAAAACAGTGCGTGAAATGAAAAACAGAAATAGTCGTATGCGTTTTGTATGGTTTCTATGGTTTCGATCTTACTAACAATGCAATGAAAATGACCCACTTCAGGCACAGATAACTATGCGTGAATTTCAATTTTTTGAATCAATTATATAAAAACAAAATTGATTTGGCGGCCGCTACACAAAAGTGGTGGGAGGCGAGAACCTGTTTCCGCCGGTCAATTTTAAAATTAATAAATTTTCCCTGGATACGTATTCGACTTATCCGGTACGAGTTATTTTTAAATTAACTTAATGGCCCGTTGCTCTTGTTCTTTTTACATTGAATATGCGATGTTTTGGCATCGTTAGCAATAGTACAATACTCACGCATTTTTAATCTAAAATTAACAAAACTTGAATGGATCGGGATTATCACACTTCTGAATTGAAGTTTTCATTCGTTTTAAAATATAATTGATAGTAATACGTAATGCGGATTGCCTAAACGTTGCTTCCATCACGTCAACATCACACATTCACGTTCGCCCGTAGAAATGGCGTGATGCACACGAAATCGATCCAAAAAGGCTCATAATATTTGTGTCACGCGAATCTACGTCGAAAACTAGAAAAAAAAAAAATTCAATTCGAATTTCAATAATCGAAACGATGCGTCGTCGATACTAAACGTAGGTAGTAACTAAAGTGTGATCGGGTGCGATAAAAGTGTCCGTCAATAATCATCATCCGACAATCATTTAATAGACGAACGCTAATTTTTGGCACTCACTCGGACGACAGAACCAGTCCAGACGGAAACCGGGGCGCGGGGTGGGTGGGTGGTTGTATGTCCGTGAATCTGTCCGGCGCGCGTCAACATTTCAGTTATCGTCGCGAGAGTTAAAACGAAAGGTGGTTAGTGTGAAAGTGACGTTTTTTCGTGGAGACACGTTACGAAGGGTGAGTACCTAATATAATATAAAACCAACCGAAAACCCACAATAGTGCCCCGGTTTATTATCGTGAATAGGTGTTTGGTAAATATTTTCTGTATTCCAACTAGCAAGTCTTTTATCAAAAAACTCCGGCAACATGGCTATTGTGGTATTGTTGATACCACCTAACTGAAGAACTTAGTTAATAACTAAGTCGACGATTTTATCGGGAAATTGAACGGAGAAACAAAAATAGCTCTTAGCGACAGTTGCCTGAAGTCGCAAATAACGGCGATTGACGAAATCACGTTTTTTTTATTTTAATTCCAATGAACAATACACAGGGTCACAATTATCTGTTATGTATTCTATAATGTTTTGCAAAGTAAATAATGTGAGTTGTCATGCGTAATATTAATTAGCTAAGTAATTTTTGCAAGTATTTTATGTCAGATATGCAATGTATAATAACGTAATGTTGCAAAGTATTTTAATTTTTATGCTAGGTAGAGATAATAACTCGACAATAACTCTTCTCTAATGAAAAAAAAAATAGAAAATGATTTAGGAACATAAAAAATCTCATTAAAACAGGAACAATTGAAATTAAAATAAACATAACATTCTGTACTAAAGTACAGTTTTGTTCACTCCTTTTTTCAAAGTCTTCTGTCCTCTCATTTGCACATACTGCTATTCCAAAACAGTGAAATTGTCTGTTTCAGGGAATCCTTAACGTTCCTTGCTAATGTCAACAACGTTTTCGATGAAACAAAGAGTCGGAAAAATGTCGGCTCATTGTATTCAATAACATACGCGACTACAAAACCATCTGTATCATTTGTAGGAATCGCGGTTTTTTCGATGAGAATTCGTTCTAATTTTTTCTTTCTTAAAAAAGCTAAGTAATTTTAATTTCACTAAAGATGAACATTTAGGCTATATGCTGGGTAATGCAAATCCATCAACCATCAACTAGGTTGTTCAGCAGATGTACGATTGTTTATTTGATTTCTTCTTCCGAAGAGTTGTATTCTGGCAAAATAGAAATTTATTCATAACATAACCTCAATCAACTAAATTATTTCGAATACAATAACCACATAACTACAAGTTGGATAGGCATGGGTGCAAAATACCGATAATGCATGAAACCTAATAATAATAATAATGACATAATAAAAGTTAATTAAAAATCGCTGTTTCACGTCTTTTTCTTTTTTGTTCGAGAGTTTTTGTGGTTCTGAAAAGAACCGTTTATAAATGTGTCGAAAACGAAAAACATCTATTTCGAACTGGTGTACTTGGTGACGGCTTTGGTACCTTCGGAGACGGCGTGCTTGGCCAACTCACCGGGCAACAACAGACGCACGGCAGTTTGAATTTCTCTGCTGGTGATCGTCGAACGTTTGTTGTAGTGTGCCAGACGGGAAGCTTCAGCGGCGATACGTTCGAAGATGTCGTTCACGAAACTGTTCATTATGCTCATAGCCTTACTAGAGATACCGGTGTCGGGATGGACTTGTTTCAACACCTTGTAGATGTAGATGGCATAGCTCTCCTTCCTCCTGCGCTTCTTTTTTTTGTCGCTCTTGGAAATGTTCTTCTGAGCTTTCCCGGCCTTCTTGGCTGCCTTACCACTTGTCTTCGGCGGCATTTTTCAATTCAATTCGATTCAACAAACTCGCGAACTGCTCTGACTCGTGTGCGTGCGTTAACTTTGCACCACCACCTTTCTGATAGGTAGTGTGTTCACCAGAACCCCACCTGAAAACGGGCTCCCACCAATCGTCACGTCCTATTCTCCTATCACGGAGGCTATAAATTCGAAGCACAGCTACCAGCTTTTACAATCGACGAGTCCCGTCCGTCAGTTTTATTACTTCTCGTGGTGTCTAACGAACGAACTTAAAATGTCAGGTCGCGGTAAAGGAGGTAAAGTGAAGGGAAAAGCGAAATCCCGTTCGAGCCGTGCCGGTCTCCAGTTTCCGGTGGGTAGGATACATCGTCTTCTCAGAAAAGGAAATTACGCGGAACGCGTCGGTGCAGGAGCTCCCGTCTATTTGGCCGCCGTCATGGAGTACTTAGCCGCCGAAGTTCTAGAATTGGCAGGAAACGCTGCCCGTGACAACAAGAAGACACGTATTATACCGCGTCATCTGCAGCTGGCCATCAGAAACGACGAGGAATTGAACAAACTCCTGTCCGGAGTTACGATCGCCCAAGGCGGTGTCTTACCCAACATTCAGGCCGTACTTTTACCCAAAAAAACCGAGAAGAAACCTTAAACGAACGATCGATCCATCTCCGTGGCGAAAACTCAAAATATCGGCCCTTCTCAGGGCCACTATAGCTTTTTTTTTTCGTAAAATGACCGATGCATCTTTTCTTTTTGTATTATTATCATTTACGACTGCAATGCCAA
Organism: Tenebrio molitor; assembly: GCF_963966145.1. Classification (NCBI taxonomy): domain Eukaryota; kingdom Metazoa; phylum Arthropoda; class Insecta; order Coleoptera; family Tenebrionidae; genus Tenebrio; species Tenebrio molitor. The sequence goes on along the minus strand of NW_027184153.1, from coordinate 23,332 downwards.
AAGGAAAGCAAGGGGTGTTTACGATCTTGGTACATTTATCAGGTAGTCAGTTAGTAATAATTGTCCGTTGTTTCTCGAAAGAACATCATGTTTCTTTTTTTTCCTCTTATTTTTATTTTGTGGTTCTGAAAAGAACCGATTTTGTATTTCGTATTTTATTCTGGTTTTCTCGAACGGTGAAGAGCGCCAGGAAATTAACCTCCGAAACCGTAGAGGGTGCGTCCTTGACGTTTCAAAGCGTAGACGACGTCCATCGCTGTCACGGTTTTACGTTTGGCGTGTTCCGTGTAGGTGACGGCATCTCGGATGACATTTTCCAAGAACACTTTCAGGACTCCGCGAGTTTCTTCGTAGATCAAACCGGAAATACGTTTCACGCCGCCACGACGAGCCAATCTTCTGATAGCGGGTTTCGTGATGCCCTGGATGTTGTCACGCAGGACTTTGCGATGACGCTTCGCTCCTCCTTTTCCCAATCCTTTGCCTCCTTTACCGCGACCGGTCATCTTTTCAGATTATTTCAACTGACACAAAATACCTGCACACCTCGTCCCTAGGAAGTCAACTACCGCAAAATTTCAACTAACGGAGCCTTATATAGATTCAACGGTTCACCATCGACCAATCGACGAAGTCAGCCGTTGACTTTGTTCACGTATAAAAGTACAATTTAATATGGCGGAATTTTTAGTACCCGTTTACCTTTCGACGTGTGCACGTCTAACGATCGTCAGAGTCGATTTTAATAATTGTCAGTTTTGTTTTTCATTCGTTTCATTCGAAATGGCCAGGACCAAGCAGACCGCACGCAAGTCCACCGGAGGAAAAGCCCCCAGGAAACAACTGGCTACCAAAGCGGCCAGGAAAAGCGCTCCCGCCACTGGCGGCGTCAAGAAGCCCCACCGTTACAGACCTGGTACCGTGGCTCTGCGTGAGATCCGTCGTTACCAGAAAAGTACCGAGTTGCTCATCCGCAAGCTTCCCTTTCAACGTTTGGTGAGGGAGATCGCTCAGGATTTCAAAACCGATTTGCGCTTCCAAAGCTCCGCCGTGATGGCCCTCCAGGAAGCGAGCGAAGCTTACTTGGTCGGTCTGTTCGAGGACACGAATTTGTGCGCCATCCACGCCAAACGTGTAACCATCATGCCAAAGGACATCCAACTTGCCAGACGTATTCGGGGTGAACGCGCTTAAATTTTTCCACATCGTGTTTCGGAAGAACAACACGAAACACGAATTTTATAACAAAAAAATCGGTTCTTTTCAGAACCTCAAACTTTACAGGCAAAAAAAAAAATATATCGCCCTTCAACCGGAAATGAATAAAATAAAAATGTCAATAATCGGTCGGTCCTCTCGATTCGGGTTGGGTTGCGGTCGTTCGTAAAATTTTATTGCATCCTGTCATCACCTACCTGCCAGCTGATGCTATCTATTTTATTTGGTTTCGCCGTAAGGATAGTTTTATTTCTTTTTTTCGTCGTAGATTATCGTGTGGCCCTGAAAAGGGCCATTTGTGCGTGCCCCGTTGCCGGTAGTACGATGATGACGTCGGAACGAGGCACAGCCGAACGAACATGAGTCGAGTATCCATCCACGTTTCTCACTTTTTCCTCTTCGGCGAAGCGGCCTTTTTCACCTTGACAGGAATGGCTTTGGCTGTCTTGGGTTTGGGTGCTTTGGGTTTTTTAGTCGGACCAGCCTTGTTAGATTTCTTCGCTTTGGAAGGCGATCGGGGTTTCGGGGCGGCTCTAGTTTTCTTTTCTGCCGAGGAGGCGGCCGATTTCTTGGCTTTCGCTGCGGCGGCGGAGGCAGCGACGGCGCTCTTCTTTTCGGCAGCAGTCTTCTTCGCTTTGGGGGAGGCTTGTTTTTTGGCTGTCTTCGAGGAAGCCTTGTCGGAAGTCGTCGCGACGGCGGTACGTTTGGCGGATGATTTTTTCGTCTTGGATGCGGCGGACGAAGCGGGTTTCCTCTTGTCGGAGGCGGAGGCGACTTTGGCACCACCGGAGGTGGACGAGGCGAGCTTGAACGAACCCGACGCGCCCTTACCTTTCGTCTGAACCAGAGATCCCGACGCCACGGCGCCTTTCAGATATTTCTTGATGAAAGGGGCGACCTTTTCGGCGTCGACTTTGTAATTTGCGGCGACGAACTTCTTGATGGCCTGAAGAGACGATCCTCCGCGTTCCTTGAGTCCCTTGATGGCGTTGTTTACCATCTCGGATGTCGGAGGATGGGACGGTTTCGCCCTGGGATTTTTCGCTTTTTTCTCTTTCTTCGCGTGGGATTGAGGGGTGGCAGCGGAACCGGTGGTGACCGATGATGCTGTTTGATTTTCGACGTCGGCCATCTTTCACGTTAAAACGTTAAAAGTTAATAATAATTATTGAAAAAACACTTGCTCACACACGTACACTTCGAGCACCTCGTGAACGAGAATTGAACAAAAAAATTTTCTAAGTCTTTATAAAATAGTCGCCACTGCGGACGGAAGACTGAACGCGCACCGCGTCCGCCGTCGAAGAAATTGCAGGCCTCGGAATCGTTGCCCGCGTGATGGCATCGTCCTCTTTCCTCGATCACCATCGCCACCGTGTGATCAAGCTGGCCGAACTCGGTTTCCGAAGTTTCCCTGGAGATAGCGAAGTTCGTCTCGGAACGTCGGTGGGTTTCGAATCAGGTACACGCCCCTCCAACCACCAGCCCTAAATCCGGGTCGTCACGGTTTCGATTCGGGACCGACGGTTTACGTCGGCGGTGCGGGGTAGACGCGTCGATTCCGGGAATCCATATTTCGTTCGCCGAAATATTGGTCCATCTCTTCCCGGAATACCGCGCCACCTTCTCGATTTTACGACATCTTCGCGTCGCCAAACGCTTCCGAAACGGTCGAAGCACAGAAAGGACCTGGTGTTCGAACCGAGGCAATTCCGACAACAGGATGCCGCGAACCGCCTCTCCGACGTTCAGGTCGATCGTTTTCGGCGGAAGTTGAAACGGGACGAGTCGACGACGGGTCCCGTTGCCGTCCGGACCCTTCGGGACGGCCGAAAGTCCGTCGAGAGGATCATCCGAAAGGAGACGGTCTTCATCGTCCGACCGATGCCGCACCTACGAGTTTTCCGATATTTTCTTCGACGGATCTTCAGGTTTTCTTCCTTTCTTCCGTCTTTCTCTCTTCGTAATTTCGTGTCCGACCTGCGTCGTCCGAAGTCGGGGTGAAGATCGAAGAAAAAACGCCAAAAATAACAACTCGTCAGCCACGCACACCGCGTTCGAATGTCTAACGGTCCAACTTGGATTTTCGAAGATCGCCGAATCCGAGGGACGATAAATAATAATAATAATAATAATAATGGTAATAAATAATAATGTTAATAATAATAATAATGATATGATGATTATAACGATAATTATTATAGATAGGTAAATAGAAACACAGGTCTCCTCTCGAAAATCGGAACTTCCTGATATTACTTACATATTTCGGTCGATCCAAATGTGGGAATCTCGTCGTCGTCGGAGCAAGCAGCGCGGTAGGTGGGGTGAAATTCTGGATTTTCCACCGCCGCCGGCGGTCGAAAAATGTGCGACGCGGGAGATCGCCAGTCCGTCTAGTAGTCTCTCTTGTCGTTAGAGCGTGACGTGGTGGTTGTTGTGGGATTTCCCGTTAGTTCGGTCCGACGTCGGTCGTCAGAGGGTAAGTGCATACGGAAACGAAACGCATCGCGTTTTGATGTTCATATTCGTGCATCGGAATGTTAAAAGCAATATATTTTACACCAACGATCACACCTAAACACCACGGCAACGGCCATACCACGTTGAAAAGCACCGGTTCTCGTCCGATCACCGAAGTTAAGCAACGTCGGGCGCGGTCAGTACTTGGATGGGTGACCGCTTGGGAACACCGCGTGCCGTTGCCCCCCAACACTTTTTGTTTTTTTTTGAAATCCATAGCAACCACCGAACCGATTTGTTTTTCGTGCAGGTATTCGGAAACATGCACAGACCCGTATAATGTAGATTCATAGCTTTAAGTACTAGATAATTAAGAAAACAATTTTTTTTGTCGATTAATTGTAAACAATTGCAGAATAAAAACTCGTCAAACGGTAAAGGTTGTCGTTCGATCACCGAAGGTAAGCCACGCGGGCAGCGGTCAGCACTTGGACGGGTGACCGGTTCATTATATTCCTTCCGTGAGTTTAACAAAGATAACATATGCAAATGTCGTAAGTGCGACGAGGAAGACGGCGATCTTTTAATGTAAAAAAAATATATATTAGGTTACGCGTACATGCCACTTTGACTGCTGCTTTATTTTTTTGGTTTTTAAATAATTAGAGATCTGAATTCAACATATCAGTTCTATGTTATAATGGACAGACAATGTTGTATTCTTGGCCCCTAACACGTTAAGACCAACATAAAAACTAGAATAACTTACCATTCGTTAAACGTTAAACAATTTCGAACCACGTTTTTTTGAGCTCGAACAAACTCATAACACAACACTCATTTATTAGTCACTGGACCATTGTAAAACGAGAAGAGAGAAAAACCATGCGAAACTATTTTTAAAACGAAGAGAATAAAGGTTTTAAATGGTAGGGCTGTATGACAGACTTGTCAATTATCGTGGGGGGTACGGCTGAGATTTATGACGAAATCGAGCGGCGCCGGCGGTCGGTCACTTTCACGAAAGAGGTCTAAACACGGGTCGTTTACGATACCCTCTGGTTACTAGAAAAGTTCTAGACAGATGTTTGTCGGCTTTTCGAGGTATTTATTTGTGAGTCCAAAGACTCAATGGAGTAATATCGGACTGAAATTCCAAGATTTTGCTGTGTAATCCAAAAAACTATGTTCCTCGTAACATTTAACGATGTGTTAATTCAACTATTATTTTAATTTTTCGTATACGTATTTATACTAAAAAGTACAGCGCTTCCAACAGTGAATTGTGAATTGAAAATGTTTCAAAGAAAGATCGATAGTTTTGAAAAAAATTACATATTAATAAATTTAGATAGATTTAGAAGTATACATTGCACTTACTTTTCAAAATTATTGTACTTCTGATTTGGTTGAAATAACATAATATGTAGCAGTCATAGTCTTGTGTACATTGCAGTCGCGGCTGGTGTTGGGTAAAACCTTTATTTTTTAGGGGGTCATTACCCAAATGACCTCATGGACCAGCCGTTCCTGTTAGGTTTTATATATCAAATTGATTCGTCTGTCTTTTTCATCATGCCTTCGAAAAGCGAGCTCCTGTTTCGCCAAAGTAACTGTGACGTCAATTAAATACGATAATAAAATTCGGTTTTTCCGAACTTATTGTGAGTGAGAGCAGTGAGAGCATCTTCTTTTCGTATCCCACCTCCACCCGGCGGCAGTAGTGCAGTGCTTATCAACATAATTACCGGCGTCTCGCCTCCACATTTTGACTTTTTTGTGTTTTATGTGTTCTCTAAGTCCAAAATTTTTAAATTTTTAAAAAGAGATTGCGGTACTATTCCTGTTGCTGAAATTATAATAATATATTTATTAATTTTTGTATTATATGTCTGTGTTATATTGTGTGAATTTGGAACAGCTATATCTAAAAGATATGCTTGCTTTTGTTGTTTATTTAAAATAATAATGTCTGGTCTGTTATGCTGAATGTGAATGTCAGTTAAAACTGTGCGATCAAAATATAATTTGTAATTGTCATTTTCTAAACAACTTTCTGGTTTATAAATGTAATGTGGTTGTGTATCCTTTAATAAATTGAATTTAACTGCTAAATTCATGTGTATAATTTTTGCGAATATATCATGACGTTTTTTATATTCGCTGTGAGCCAAAACGGTGCAAGATCTTGTATTGCAAATATAAAACCCTCAGCTCTTTAAAATATCTCCCATGTAAAGACTTTTGTTTTATATTTGCTATAGTGTCATATCACGAGCTCTATTGAGAAAATAATTTTTTAGTGAAGCAATTTGATTGTGTTGTAGAATTTCTAGATTTGAAAAACCCCTACCACCATTTTCGCGTGGTAAATTAAATCTTTCAACAGCAGATTTGGGGTGATGTTTACAAAATTTTGTAAAGAGAACTCTAGTTTGAATATTTATATTCTTTAAATTAGTTTTGGACCATTTTATAACACCAAAAGAATAGATTTAATTTGATTTGATTGATTAATACCTAAATATTTATAAAATTCTCCTTTATTTAAATTTTTAATGATTTCTCCTTCTTTAGTTATATATTCTAAATTTTCGTAATGACCACGACATATTGATTGATTTTCAGTTATTGTTAAGTTTTATGTCATCCATATAAAGAAGGTGATTTAATTTAATATTAATTTTATAAATTTTAAGAATTTTAATTAACCATGAATGTGGTACTGAATCATAGGCTTTTTTGTAGTCTATGAATTGTTGTTGCATTATTTTCCAAACGTTTGAGACTTAAAATATTCGTCAAATGTTCTTCTTTTTTTAAATCAGAATACCCCTGACAAATCCGAACATTTTGTTTTGCGGTAGATAAAAGTAAACATGGGCCAAGACAGAATATTAATATTCGGTGTGGAATTTTCCTGCGTTCTTGTTCATTTCTATCGAAGTGCTCACGAAAAGTTGTGAATATCAACACTTTGTAATTGTCGTAGTGAAAAATAAAAAAGATAGCTATGGGGCACAACTTATTTCGCACTTCATTAGAAAAGTAACAGTATTAAAATAAAAAAAATATTTTTCTAAATTTCGAACGTTAGGTCTATCCTGACCAGCCGCCAATTAGTGGTATTATTTTATTTTTTGCTGTTTTCCACAATAGTTATTTTTATATTAAATCATTGATTCAAAAAATTGAAATTAAAAATTCAAATTTTTGAAGGAACTCTGAAGTTTCAATGCAGTGACCATGTTGCTAGGTAACTAATAAAAAACAGTGCGTGAAATGAAAAACAGAAATAGTCGTATGCGTTTTGTATGGTTTCTATGGTTTCGATCTTACTAACAATGCAATGAAAATGACCCACTTCAGGCACAGATAACTATGCGTGAATTTCAATTTTTTGAATCAATTATATAAAAACAAAATTGATTTGGCGGCCGCTACACAAAAGTGGTGGGAGGCGAGAACCTGTTTCCGCCGGTCAATTTTAAAATTAATAAATTTTCCCTGGATACGTATTCGACTTATCCGGTACGAGTTATTTTTAAATTAACTTAATGGCCCGTTGCTCTTGTTCTTTTTACATTGAATATGCGATGTTTTGGCATCGTTAGCAATAGTACAATACTCACGCATTTTTAATCTAAAATTAACAAAACTTGAATGGATCGGGATTATCACACTTCTGAATTGAAGTTTTCATTCGTTTAAAATATAATTGATAGTAATACGTAATGCGGATTGCCTAAACGTTGCTTCCATCACGTCAACATCACACATTCACGTTCGCCCGTAGAAATGGCGTGATGCACACGAAATCGATCCAAAAAGGCTCATAATATTTGTGTCACGCGAATCTACGTCGAAAACTAGAAAAAAAAAAAATTCAATTCGAATTTCAATAATCGAAACGATGCGTCGTCGATACTAAACGTAGGTAGTAACTAAAGTGTGATCGGGTGCGATAAAAGTGTCCGTCAATAATCATCATCCGACAATCATTTAATAGACGAACGCTAATTTTTGGCACTCACTCGGACGACAGAACCAGTCCAGACGGAAACCGGGGCGCGGGGTGGGTGGGTGGTTGTATGTCCGTGAATCTGTCCGGCGCGCGTCAACATTTCAGTTATCGTCGCGAGAGTTAAAACGAAAGGTGGTTAGTGTGAAAGTGACGTTTTTTCGTGGAGACACGTTACGAAGGGTGAGTACCTAATATAATATAAAACCAACCGAAAACCCACAATAGTGCCCCGGTTTATTATCGTGAATAGGTGTTTGGTAAATATTTTCTGTATTCCAACTAGCAAGTCTTTTATCAAAAAACTCCGGCAACATGGCTATTGTGGTATTGTTGATACCACCTAACTGAAGAACTTAGTTAATAACTAAGTCGACGATTTTATCGGGAAATTGAACGGAGAAACAAAAATAGCTCTTAGCGACAGTTGCCTGAAGTCGCAAATAACGGCGATTGACGAAATCACGTTTTTTTTATTTTAATTCCAATGAACAATACACAGGGTCACAATTATCTGTTATGTATTCTATAATGTTTTGCAAAGTAAATAATGTGAGTTGTCATGCGTAATATTAATTAGCTAAGTAATTTTTGCAAGTATTTTATGTCAGATATGCAATGTATAATAACGTAATGTTGCAAAGTATTTTAATTTTTATGCTAGGTAGAGATAATAACTCGACAATAACTCTTCTCTAATGAAAAAAAAAATAGAAAATGATTTAGGAACATAAAAAATCTCATTAAAACAGGAACAATTGAAATTAAAATAAACATAACATTCTGTACTAAAGTACAGTTTTGTTCACTCCTTTTTTCAAAGTCTTCTGTCCTCTCATTTGCACATACTGCTATTCCAAAACAGTGAAATTGTCTGTTTCAGGGAATCCTTAACGTTCCTTGCTAATGTCAACAACGTTTTCGATGAAACAAAGAGTCGGAAAAATGTCGGCTCATTGTATTCAATAACATACGCGACTACAAAACCATCTGTATCATTTGTAGGAATCGCGGTTTTTTCGATGAGAATTCGTTCTAATTTTTTCTTTCTTAAAAAAGCTAAGTAATTTTAATTTCACTAAAGATGAACATTTAGGCTATATGCTGGGTAATGCAAATCCATCAACCATCAACTAGGTTGTTCAGCAGATGTACGATTGTTTATTTGATTTCTTCTTCCGAAGAGTTGTATTCTGGCAAAATAGAAATTTATTCATAACATAACCTCAATCAACTAAATTATTTCGAATACAATAACCACATAACTACAAGTTGGATAGGCATGGGTGCAAAATACCGATAATGCATGAAACCTAATAATAATAATAATGACATAATAAAAGTTAATTAAAAATCGCTGTTTCACGTCTTTTTCTTTTTTGTTCGAGAGTTTTTGTGGTTCTGAAAAGAACCGTTTATAAATGTGTCGAAAACGAAAAACATCTATTTCGAACTGGTGTACTTGGTGACGGCTTTGGTACCTTCGGAGACGGCGTGCTTGGCCAACTCACCGGGCAACAACAGACACACGGCAGTTTGAATTTCTCTGCTGGTGATCGTCGAACGTTTGTTGTAGTGTGCCAGACGGGAAGCTTCAGCGGCGATACGTTCGAAGATGTCGTTCACGAAACTGTTCATTATGCTCATAGCCTTACTAGAGATACCGGTGTCGGGATGGACTTGTTTCAACACCTTGTAGATGTAGATGGCATAGCTCTCCTTCCTCCTGCGCTTCTTTTTTTTGTCGCTCTTGGAAATGTTCTTCTGAGCTTTCCCGGCCTTCTTGGCTGCCTTACCACTTGTCTTCGGCGGCATTTTTCAATTCAATTCGATTCAACAAACTCGCGAACTGCTCTGACTCGTGTGCGTGCGTTAACTTTGCACCACCACCTTTCTGATAGGTAGTGTGTTCACCAGAACCCCACCTGAAAACGGGCTCCCACCAATCGTCACGTCCTATTCTCCTATCACGGAGGCTATAAATTCGAAGCACAGCTACCAGCTTTTACAATCGACGAGTCCCGTCCGTCAGTTTTATTACTTCTCGTGGTGTCTAACGAACGAACTTAAAATGTCAGGTCGCGGTAAAGGAGGTAAAGTGAAGGGAAAAGCGAAATCCCGTTCGAGCCGTGCCGGTCTCCAGTTTCCGGTGGGTAGGATACATCGTCTTCTCAGAAAAGGAAATTACGCGGAACGCGTCGGTGCAGGAGCTCCCGTCTATTTGGCCGCCGTCATGGAGTACTTAGCCGCCGAAGTTCTAGAATTGGCAGGAAACGCTGCCCGTGACAACAAGAAGACACGTATTATACCGCGTCATCTGCAGCTGGCCATCAGAAACGACGAGGAATTGAACAAACTCCTGTCCGGAGTTACGATCGCCCAAGGCGGTGTCTTACCCAACATTCAGGCCGTACTTTTACCCAAAAAAACCGAGAAGAAACCTTAAACGAACGATCGATCCATCTCCGTGGCGAAAACTCAAAATATCGGCCCTTCTCAGGGCCACTATAGCTTTTTTTTTTCGTAAAATGACCGATGCATCTTTTCTTTTTGTATTATTATCATTTACGACTGCAATGCCAAAAGGAAAGCAAGGGGTGTTTACGATCTTGGTACATTTATCAGGTAGTCAGTTAGTAATAATTGTCCGTTGTTTCTCGAAAGAACATCATGTTTCTTTTTTTTCCTCTTATTTTTATTTTGTGGTTCTGAAAAGAACCGATTTTGTATTTCGTATTTTATTCTGGTTTTCTCGAACGGTGAAGAGCGCCAGGAAATTAACCTCCGAAACCGTAGAGGGTGCGTCCTTGACGTTTCAAAGCGTAGACGACGTCCATCGCTGTCACGGTTTTACGTTTGGCGTGTTCCGTGTAGGTGACGGCATCTCGGATGACATTTTCCAAGAACACTTTCAGGACTCCGCGAGTTTCTTCGTAGATCAAACCGGAAATACGTTTCACGCCGCCACGACGAGCCAATCTTCTGATAGCGGGTTTCGTGATGCCCTGGATGTTGTCACGCAGGACTTTGCGATGACGCTTCGCTCCTCCTTTTCCCAATCCTTTGCCTCCTTTACCGCGACCGGTCATCTTTTCAGATTATTTCAACTGACACAAAATACCTGCACACCTCGTCCCTAGGAAGTCAACTACCGCAAAATTTCAACTAACGGAGCCTTATATAGATTCAACGGTTCACCATCGACCAATCGACGAAGTCAGCCGTTGACTTTGTTCACGTATAAAAGTACAATTTAATATGGCGGAATTTTTAGTACCCGTTTACCTTTCGACGCGTGCACGTCTAACGATCGTCAGAGTCGATTTTAATAATTGTCAGTTTTGTTTTTCATTCGTTTCATTCGAAATGGCCAGGACCAAGCAGACCGCACGCAAGTCCACCGGAGGAAAAGCCCCCAGGAAACAACTGGCTACCAAAGCGGCCAGGAAAAGCGCTCCCGCCACTGGCGGCGTCAAGAAGCCCCACCGTTACAGACCTGGTACCGTGGCTCTGCGTGAGATCCGTCGTTACCAGAAAAGTACCGAGTTGCTCATCCGCAAGCTTCCCTTTCAACGTTTGGTGAGGGAGATCGCTCAGGATTTCAAAACCGATTTGCGCTTCCAAAGCTCCGCCGTGATGGCCCTCCAGGAAGCGAGCGAAGCTTACTTGGTCGGTCTGTTCGAGGACACGAATTTGTGCGCCATCCACGCCAAACGTGTAACCATCATGCCAAAGGACATCCAACTTGCCAGACGTATTCGGGGTGAACGCGCTTAAATTTTTCCACATCGTGTTTCGGAAGAACAACACGAAACACGAATTTTATAACAAAAAAATCGGTTCTTTTCAGAACCTCAAACTTTACAGGCAAAAAAAAAAATATATCGCCCTTCAACCGGAAATGAATAAAATAAAAATGTCAATAATCGGTCGGTCCTCTCGATTCGGGTTGGGTTGCGGTCGTTCGTAAAATTTTATTGCATCCTGTCATCACCTACCTGCCAGCTGATGCTATCTATTTTATTTGGTTTCGCCGTAAGGATAGTTTTATTTCTTTTTTTCGTCGTAGATTATCGTGTGGCCCTGAAAAGGGCCATTTGTGCGTGCCCCGTTGCCGGTAGTACGATGATGACGTCGGAACGAGGCACAGCCGAACGAACATGAGTCGAGTATCCATCCACGTTTCTCACTTTTTCCTCTTCGGCGAAGCGGCCTTTTTCACCTTGACAGGAATGGCTTTGGCTGTCTTGGGTTTGGGTGCTTTGGGTTTTTTAGTCGGACCAGCCTTGTTAGATTTCTTCGCTTTGGAAGGCGATCGGGGTTTCGGGGCGGCTCTAGTTTTCTTTTCTGCCGAGGAGGCGGCCGATTTCTTGGCTTTCGCTGCGGCGGCGGAGGCAGCGACGGCGCTCTTCTTTTCGGCAGCAGTCTTCTTCGCTTTGGGGGAGGCTTGTTTTTTGGCTGTCTTCGAGGAAGCCTTGTCGGAAGTCGTCGCGACGGCGGTACGTTTGGCGGATGATTTTTTCGTCTTGGATGCGGCGGACGAAGCGGGTTTCCTCTTGTCGGAGGCGGAGGCGACTTTGGCACCACCGGAGGTGGACGAGGCGAGCTTGAACGAACCCGACGCGCCCTTACCTTTCGTCTGAACCAGAGATCCCGACGCCACGGCGCCTTTCAGATATTTCTTGATGAAAGGGGCGACCTTTTCGGCGTCGACTTTGTAATTTGCGGCGACGAACTTCTTGATGGCCTGAAGAGACGATCCTCCGCGTTCCTTGAGTCCCTTGATGGCGTTGTTTACCATCTCGGATGTCGGAGGATGGGACGGTTTCGCCCTGGGATTTTTCGCTTTTTTCTCTTTCTTCGCGTGGGATTGAGGGGTGGCAGCGGAACCGGTGGTGACCGATGATGCTGTTTGATTTTCGACGTCGGCCATCTTTCACGTTAAAACGTTAAAAGTTAATAATAATTATTGAAAAAACACTTGCTCACACACGTACACTTCGAGCACCTCGTGAACGAGAATTGAACAAAAAAATTTTCTAAGTCTTTATAAAATAGTCGCCACTGCGGACGGAAGACTGAACGCGCACCGCGTCCGCCGTCGAAGAAATTGCAGGCCTCGGAATCGTTGCCCGCGTGATGGCATCGTCCTCTTTCCTCGATCACCATCGCCACCGTGTGATCAAGCTGGCCGAACTCGGTTTCCGAAGTTTCCCTGGAGATAGCGAAGTTCGTCTCGGAACGTCGGTGGGTTTCGAATCAGGTACACGCCCCTCCAACCACCAGCCCTAAATCCGGGTCGTCACGGTTTCGATTCGGGACCGACGGTTTACGTCGGCGGTGCGGGGTAGACGCGTCGATTCCGGGAATCCATATTTCGTTCGCCGAAATATTGGTCCATCTCTTCCCGGAATACCGCGCCACCTTCTCGATTTTACGACATCTTCGCGTCGCCAAACGCTTCCGAAACGGTCGAAGCACAGAAAGGACCTGGTGTTCGAACCGAGGCAATTCCGACAACAGGATGCCGCGAACCGCCTCTCCGACGTTCAGGTCGATCGTTTTCGGCGGAAGTTGAAACGGGACGAGTCGACGACGGGTCCCGTTGCCGTCCGGACCCTTCGGGACGGCCGAAAGTCCGTCGAGAGGATCATCCGAAAGGAGACGGTCTTCATCGTCCGACCGATGCCGCACCTACGAGTTTTCCGATATTTTCTTCGACGGATCTTCAGGTTTTCTTCCTTTCTTCCGTCTTTCTCTCTTCGTAATTTCGTGTCCGACCTGCGTCGTCCGAAGTCGGGGTGAAGATCGAAGAAAAAACGCCAAAAATAACAACTCGTCAGCCACGCACACCGCGTTCGAATGTCTAACGGTCCAACTTGGATTTTCGAAGATCGCCGAATCCGAGGGACGATAAATAATAATAATAATAATAATAATGGTAATAAATAATAATGTTAATAATAATAATAATGATATGATGATTATAACGATAATTATTATAGATAGGTAAATAGAAACACAGGTCTCCTCTCGAAAATCGGAACTTCCTGATATTACTTACATATTTCGGTCGATCCAAATGTGGGAATCTCGTCGTCGTCGGAGCAAGCAGCGCGGTAGGTGGGGTGAAATTCTGGATTTTCCACCGCCGCCGGCGGTCGAAAAATGTGCGACGCGGGAGATCGCCAGTCCGTCTAGTAGTCTCTCTTGTCGTTAGAGCGTGACGTGGTGGTTGTTGTGGGATTTCCCGTTAGTTCGGTCCGACGTCGGTCGTCAGAGGGTAAGTGCATACGGAAACGAAACGCATCGCGTTTTGATGTTCATATTCGTGCATCGGAATGTTAAAAGCAATATATTTTACACCAACGATCACACCTAAACACCACGGCAACGGCCATACCACGTTGAAAAGCACCGGTTCTCGTCCGATCACCGAAGTTAAGCAACGTCGGGCGCGGTCAGTACTTGGATGGGTGACCGCTTGGGAACACCGCGTGCCGTTGCCCCCCAACACTTTTTGTTTTTTTTTGAAATCCATAGCAACCACCGAACCGATTTGTTTTTCGTGCAGGTATTCGGAAACATGCACAGACCCGTATAATGTAGATTCATAGCTTTAAGTATTAGATAATTAAGAAAACAATTTTTTTTGTCGATTAATTGTAAACAATTGCAGAATAAAAACTCGTCAAACGGTAAAGGTTGTCGTTCGATCACCGAAGGTAAGCCACGCGGGCAGCGGTCAGCACTTGGACGGGTGACCGGTTCATTATATTCCTTCCGTGAGTTTAACAAAGATAACATATGCAAATGTCGTAAGTGCGACGAGGAAGACGGCGATCTTTTAATGTAAAAAAAATATATATTAGGTTACGCGTACATGCCACTTTGACTGCTGCTTTATTTTTTTGGTTTTTAAATAATTAGAGATCTGAATTCAACATATCAGTTCTATGTTATAATGGACAGACAATGTTGTATTCTTGGCCCCTAACACGTTAAGACCAACATAAAAACTAGAATAACTTACCATTCGTTAAACGTTAAACAATTTCGAACCACGTTTTTTTGAGCTCGAACAAACTCATAACACAACACTCATTTATTAGTCACTGGACCATTGTAAAACGAGAAGAGAGAAAAACCATGCGAAACTATTTTTAAAACGAAGAGAATAAAGGTTTTAAATGGTAGGGCTGTATGACAGACTTGTCAATTATCGTGGGGGGTACGGCTGAGATTTATGACGAAATCGAGCGGCGCCGGCGGTCGGTCACTTTCACGAAAGAGGTCTAAACACGGGTCGTTTACGATACCCTCTGGTTACTAGAAAAGTTCTAGACAGATGTTTGTCGGCTTTTCGAGGTATTTATTTGTGAGTCCAAAGACTCAATGGAGTAATATCGGACTGAAATTCCAAGATTTTGCTGTGTAATCCAAAAAACTATGTTCCTCGTAACATTTAACGATGTGTTAATTCAACTATTATTTTAATTTTTCGTATACGTATTTATACTAAAAAGTACAGCGCTTCCAACAGTGAATTGTGAATTGAAAATGTTTCAAAGAAAGATCGATAGTTTTGAAAAAAATTACATATTAATAAATTTAGATAGATTTAGAAGTATACATTGCACTTACTTTTCAAAATTATTGTACTTCTGATTTGGTTGAAATAACATAATATGTAGCAGTCATAGTCTTGTGTACATTGCAGTCGCGGCTGGTGTTGGGTAAAACCTTTATTTTTTAGGGGGTCATTACCCAAATGACCTCATGGACCAGCCGTTCCTGTTAGGTTTTATATATCAAATTGATTCGTCTGTCTTTTTCATCATGCCTTCGAAAAGCGAGCTCCTGTTTCGCCAAAGTAACTGTGACGTCAATTAAATACGATAATAAAATTCGGTTTTTCCGAACTTATTGTGAGTGAGAGCAGTGAGAGCATCTTCTTTTCGTATCCCACCTCCACCCGGCGGCAGTAGTGCAGTGCTTATCAACATAATTACCGGCGTCTCGCCTCCACATTTTGACTTTTTTGTGTTTTATGTGTTCTCTAAGTCCAAAATTTTTAAATTTTTAAAAAGAGATTGCGGTACTATTCCTGTTGCTGAAATTATAATAATATATTTATTAATTTTTGTATTATATGTCTGTGTTATATTGTGTGAATTTGGAACAGCTATATCTAAAAGATATGCTTGCTTTTGTTGTTTATTTAAAATAATAATGTCTGGTCTGTTATGCTGAATGTGAATGTCAGTTAAAACTGTGCGATCAAAATATAATTTGTAATTGTCATTTTCTAAACAACTTTCTGGTTTATAAATGTAATGTGGTTGTGTATCCTTTAATAAATTGAATTTAACTGCTAAATTCATGTGTATAATTTTTGCGAATATATCATGACGTTTTTTATATTCGCTGTGAGCCAAAACGGTGCAAGATCTTGTATTGCAAATATAAAACCCTCAGCTCTTTAAAATATCTCCCATGTAAAGACTTTTGTTTTATATTTGCTATAGTGTCATATCACGAGCTCTATTGAGAAAATAATTTTTTAGTGAAGCAATTTGATTGTGTTGTAGAATTTCTAGATTTGAAAAACCCCTACCACCATTTTCGCGTGGTAAATTAAATCTTTCAACAGCAGATTTGGGGTGATGTTTACAAAATTTTGTAAAGAGAACTCTAGTTTGAATATTTATATTCTTTAAATTAGTTTTGGACCATTTTATAACACCAAAAGAATAGATTTAATTTGATTTGATTGATTAATACCTAAATATTTATAAAATTCTCCTTTATTTAAATTTTTAATGATTTCTCCTTCTTTAGTTATATATTCTAAATTTTCGTAATGACCACGACATATTGATTGATTTTCAGTTATTGTTAAGTTTTATGTCATCCATATAAAGAAGGTGATTTAATTTAATATTAATTTTATAAATTTTAAGAATTTTAATTAACCATGAATGTGGTACTGAATCATAGGCTTTTTTGTAGTCTATGAATTATTGTTGCATTATTTTCCAAACGTTTGAGACTTAAAATATTCGTCAAATGTTCTTCTTTTTTTAAATCAGAATACCCCTGACAAATCCGAACATTTTGTTTTGCGGTAGATAAAAGTAAACATGGGCCAAGACAGAATATTAATATTCGGTGTGGAATTTTCCTGCGTTCTTGTTCATTTCTATCGAAGTGCTCACGAAAAGTTGTGAATATCAACACTTTGTAATTGTCGTAGTGAAAAATAAAAAAGATAGCTATGGGGCACAACTTATTTCGCACTTCATTAGAAAAGTAACAGTATTAAAATAAAAAAAATATTTTTCTAAATTTCGAACGTTAGGTCTATCCTGACCAGCCGCCAATTAGTGGTATTATTTTATTTTTTGCTGTTTTCCACAATAGTTATTTTTATATTAAATCATTGATTCAAAAAATTGAAATTAAAAATTCAAATTTTTGAAGGAACTCTGAAGTTTCAATGCAGTGACCATGTTGCTAGGTAACTAATAAAAAACAGTGCGTGAAATGAAAAACAGAAATAGTCGTATGCGTTTTGTATGGTTTCTATGGTTTCGATCTTACTAACAATGCAATGAAAATGACCCACTTCAGGCACAGATAACTATGCGTGAATTTCAATTTTTTGAATCAATTATATAAAAACAAAATTGATTTGGCGGCCGCTACACAAAAGTGGTGGGAGGCGAGAACCTGTTTCCGCCGGTCAATTTTAAAATTAATAAATTTTCCCTGGATACGTATTCGACTTATCCGGTACGAGTTATTTTTAAATTAACTTAATGGCCCGTTGCTCTTGTTCTTTTTACATTGAATATGCGATGTTTTGGCATCGTTAGCAATAGTACAATACTCACGCATTTTTAATCTAAAATTAACAAAACTTGAATGGATCGGGATTATCACACTTCTGAATTGAAGTTTTCATTCGTTTAAAATATAATTGATAGTAATACGTAATGCGGATTGCCTAAACGTTGCTTCCATCACGTCAACATCACACATTCACGTTCGCCCGTAGAAATGGCGTGATGCACACGAAATCGATCCAAAAAGGCTCATAATATTTGTGTCACGCGAATCTACGTCGAAAACTAGAAAAAAAAAAAATTCAATTCGAATTTCAATAATCGAAACGATGCGTCGTCGATACTAAACGTAGGTAGTAACTAAAGTGTGATCGGGTGCGATAAAAGTGTCCGTCAATAATCATCATCCGACAATCATTTAATAGACGAACGCTAATTTTTGGCACTCACTCGGACGACAGAACCAGTCCAGACGGAAACCGGGGCGCGGGGTGGGTGGGTGGTTGTATGTCCGTGAATCTGTCCGGCGCGCGTCAACATTTCAGTTATCGTCGCGAGAGTTAAAACGAAAGGTGGTTAGTGTGAAAGTGACGTTTTTTCGTGGAGACACGTTACGAAGGGTGAGTACCTAATATAATATAAAACCAACCGAAAACCCACAATAGTGCCCCGGTTTATTATCGTGAATAGGTGTTTGGTAAATATTTTCTGTATTCCAACTAGCAAGTCTTTTATCAAAAAACTCCGGCAACATGGCTATTGTGGTATTGTTGATACCACCTAACTGAAGAACTTAGTTAATAACTAAGTCGACGATTTTATCGGGAAATTGAACGGAGAAACAAAAATAGCTCTTAGCGACAGTTGCCTGAAGTCGCAAATAACGGCGATTGACGAAATCACGTTTTTTTTATTTTAATTCCAATGAACAATACACAGGGTCACAATTATCTGTTATGTATTCTATAATGTTTTGCAAAGTAAATAATGTGAGTTGTCATGCGTAATATTAATTAGCTAAGTAATTTTTGCAAGTATTTTATGTCAGATATGCAATGTATAATAACGTAATGTTGCAAAGTATTTTAATTTTTATGCTAGGTAGAGATAATAACTCGACAATAACTCTTCTCTAATGAAAAAAAAAATAGAAAATGATTTAGGAACATAAAAAATCTCATTAAAACAGGAACAATTGAAATTAAAATAAACATAACATTCTGTACTAAAGTACAGTTTTGTTCACTCCTTTTTTCAAAGTCTTCTGTCCTCTCATTTGCACATACTGCTATTCCAAAACAGTGAAATTGTCTGTTTCAGGGAATCCTTAACGTTCCTTGCTAATGTCAACAACGTTTTCGATGAAACAAAGAGTCGGAAAAATGTCGGCTCATTGTATTCAATAACATACGCGACTACAAAACCATCTGTATCATTTGTAGGAATCGCGGTTTTTTCGATGAGAATTCGTTCTAATTTTTTCTTTCTTAAAAAAGCTAAGTAATTTTAATTTCACTAAAGATGAACATTTAGGCTATATGCTGGGTAATGCAAATCCATCAACCATCAACTAGGTTGTTCAGCAGATGTACGATTGTTTATTTGATTTCTTCTTCCGAAGAGTTGTATTCTGGCAAAATAGAAATTTATTCATAACATAACCTCAATCAACTAAATTATTTCGAATACAATAACCACATAACTACAAGTTGGATAGGCATGGGTGCAAAATACCGATAATGCATGAAACCTAATAATAATAATAATGACATAATAAAAGTTAATTAAAAATCGCTGTTTCACGTCTTTTTCTTTTTTGTTCGAGAGTTTTTGTGGTTCTGAAAAGAACCGTTTATAAATGTGTCGAAAACGAAAAACATCTATTTCGAACTGGTGTACTTGGTGACGGCTTTGGTACCTTCGGAGACGGCGTGCTTGGCCAACTCACCGGGCAACAACAGACGCACGGCAGTTTGAATTTCTCTGCTGGTGATCGTCGAACGTTTGTTGTAGTGTGCCAGACGGGAAGCTTCAGCGGCGATACGTTCGAAGATGTCGTTCACGAAACTGTTCATTATGCTCATAGCCTTACTAGAGATACCGGTGTCGGGATGGACTTGTTTCAACACCTTGTAGATGTAGATGGCATAGCTCTCCTTCCTCCTGCGCTTCTTTTTTTTGTCGCTCTTGGAAATGTTCTTCTGAGCTTTCCCGGCCTTCTTGGCTGCCTTACCACTTGTCTTCGGCGGCATTTTTCAATTCAATTCGATTCAACAAACTCGCGAACTGCTCTGACTCGTGTGCGTGCGTTAACTTTGCACCACCACCTTTCTGATAGGTAGTGTGTTCACCAGAACCCCACCTGAAAACGGGCTCCCACCAATCGTCACGTCCTATTCTCCTATCACGGAGGCTATAAATTCGAAGCACAGCTACCAGCTTTTACAATCGACGAGTCCCGTCCGTCAGTTTTATTACTTCTCGTGGTGTCTAACGAACGAACTTAAAATGTCAGGTCGCGGTAAAGGAGGTAAAGTGAAGGGAAAAGCGAAATCCCGTTCGAGCCGTGCCGGTCTCCAGTTTCCGGTGGGTAGGATACATCGTCTTCTCAGAAAAGGAAATTACGCGGAACGCGTCGGTGCAGGAGCTCCCGTCTATTTGGCCGCCGTCATGGAGTACTTAGCCGCCGAAGTTCTAGAATTGGCAGGAAACGCTGCCCGTGACAACAAGAAGACACGTATTATACCGCGTCATCTGCAGCTGGCCATCAGAAACGACGAGGAATTGAACAAACTCCTGTCCGGAGTTACGATCGCCCAAGGCGGTGTCTTACCCAACATTCAGGCCGTACTTTTACCCAAAAAAACCGAGAAGAAACCTTAAACGAACGATCGATCCATCTCCGTGGCGAAAACTCAAAATATCGGCCCTTCTCAGGGCCACTATAGCTTTTTTTTTTCGTAAAATGACCGATGCATCTTTTCTTTTTGTATTATTATCATTTACGACTGCAATGCCAAAAGGAAAGCAAGGGGTGTTTACGATCTTGGTACATTTATCAGGTAGTCAGTTAGTAATAATTGTCCGTTGTTTCTCGAAAGAACATCATGTTTCTTTTTTTTCCTCTTATTTTTATTTTGTGGTTCTGAAAAGAACCGATTTTGTATTTCGTATTTTATTCTGGTTTTCTCGAACGGTGAAGAGCGCCAGGAAATTAACCTCCGAAACCGTAGAGGGTGCGTCCTTGACGTTTCAAAGCGTAGACGACGTCCATCGCTGTCACGGTTTTACGTTTGGCGTGTTCCGTGTAGGTGACGGCATCTCGGATGACATTTTCCAAGAACACTTTCAGGACTCCGCGAGTTTCTTCGTAGATCAAACCGGAAATACGTTTCACGCCGCCACGACGAGCCAATCTTCTGATAGCGGGTTTCGTGATGCCCTGGATGTTGTCACGCAGGACTTTGCGATGACGCTTCGCTCCTCCTTTTCCCAATCCTTTGCCTCCTTTACCGCGACCGGTCATCTTTTCAGATTATTTCAACTGACACAAAATACCTGCACACCTCGTCCCTAGGAAGTCAACTACCGCAAAATTTCAACTAACGGAGCCTTATATAGATTCAACGGTTCACCATCGACCAATCGACGAAGTCAGCCGTTGACTTTGTTCACGTATAAAAGTACAATTTAATATGGCGGAATTTTTAGTACCCGTTTACCTTTCGACGCGTGCACGTCTAACGATCGTCAGAGTCGATTTTAATAATTGTCAGTTTTGTTTTTCATTCGTTTCATTCGAAATGGCCAGGACCAAGCAGACCGCACGCAAGTCCACCGGAGGAAAAGCCCCCAGGAAACAACTGGCTACCAAAGCGGCCAGGAAAAGCGCTCCCGCCACTGGCGGCGTCAAGAAGCCCCACCGTTACAGACCTGGTACCGTGGCTCTGCGTGAGATCCGTCGTTACCAGAAAAGTACCGAGTTGCTCATCCGCAAGCTTCCCTTTCAACGTTTGGTGAGGGAGATCGCTCAGGATTTCAAAACCGATTTGCGCTTCCAAAGCTCCGCCGTGATGGCCCTCCAGGAAGCGAGCGAAGCTTACTTGGTCGGTCTGTTCGAGGACACGAATTTGTGCGCCATCCACGCCAAACGTGTAACCATCATGCCAAAGGACATCCAACTTGCCAGACGTATTCGGGGTGAACGCGCTTAAATTTTTCCACATCGTGTTTCGGAAGAACAACACGAAACACGAATTTTATAACAAAAAAATCGGTTCTTTTCAGAACCTCAAACTTTACAGGCAAAAAAAAAAATATATCGCCCTTCAACCGGAAATGAATAAAATAAAAATGTCAATAATCGGTCGGTCCTCTCGATTCGGGTTGGGTTGCGGTCGTTCGTAAAATTTTATTGCATCCTGTCATCACCTACCTGCCAGCTGATGCTATCTATTTTATTTGGTTTCGCCGTAAGGATAGTTTTATTTCTTTTTTTCGTCGTAGATTATCGTGTGGCCCTGAAAAGGGCCATTTGTGCGTGCCCCGTTGCCGGTAGTACGATGATGACGTCGGAACGAGGCACAGCCGAACGAACATGAGTCGAGTATCCATCCACGTTTCTCACTTTTTCCTCTTCGGCGAAGCGGCCTTTTTCACCTTGACAGGAATGGCTTTGGCTGTCTTGGGTTTGGGTGCTTTGGGTTTTTTAGTCGGACCAGCCTTGTTAGATTTCTTCGCTTTGGAAGGCGATCGGGGTTTCGGGGCGGCTCTAGTTTTCTTTTCTGCCGAGGAGGCGGCCGATTTCTTGGCTTTCGCTGCGGCGGCGGAGGCAGCGACGGCGCTCTTCTTTTCGGCAGCAGTCTTCTTCGCTTTGGGGGAGGCTTGTTTTTTGGCTGTCTTCGAGGAAGCCTTGTCGGAAGTCGTCGCGACGGCGGTACGTTTGGCGGATGATTTTTTCGTCTTGGATGCGGCGGACGAAGCGGGTTTCCTCTTGTCGGAGGCGGAGGCGACTTTGGCACCACCGGAGGTGGACGAGGCGAGCTTGAACGAACCCGACGCGCCCTTACCTTTCGTCTGAACCAGAGATCCCGACGCCACGGCGCCTTTCAGATATTTCTTGATGAAAGGGGCGACCTTTTCGGCGTCGACTTTGTAATTTGCGGCGACGAACTTCTTGATGGCCTGAAGAGACGATCCTCCGCGTTCCTTGAGTCCCTTGATGGCGTTGTTTACCATCTCGGATGTCGGAGGATGGGACGGTTTCGCCCTGGGATTTTTCGCTTTTTTCTCTTTCTTCGCGTGGGATTGAGGGGTGGCAGCGGAACCGGTGGTGACCGATGATGCTGTTTGATTTTCGACGTCGGCCATCTTTCACGTTAAAACGTTAAAAGTTAATAATAATTATTGAAAAAACACTTGCTCACACACGTACACTTCGAGCACCTCGTGAACGAGAATTGAACAAAAAAATTTTCTAAGTCTTTATAAAATAGTCGCCACTGCGGACGGAAGACTGAACGCGCACCGCGTCCGCCGTCGAAGAAATTGCAGGCCTCGGAATCGTTGCCCGCGTGATGGCATCGTCCTCTTTCCTCGATCACCATCGCCACCGTGTGATCAAGCTGGCCGAACTCGGTTTCCGAAGTTTCCCTGGAGATAGCGAAGTTCGTCTCGGAACGTCGGTGGGTTTCGAATCAGGTACACGCCCCTCCAACCACCAGCCCTAAATCCGGGTCGTCACGGTTTCGATTCGGGACCGACGGTTTACGTCGGCGGTGCG
>NW_027184152.1:0-28660 GCF_963966145.1 Tenebrio molitor | reverse complement strand
ACACAGGTCTCCTCTCGAAAATCGGAACTTCCTGATATTACTTACATATTTCGGTCGATCCAAATGTGGGAATCTCGTCGTCGTCGGAGCAAGCAGCGCGGTAGGTGGGGTGAAATTCTGGATTTTCCACCGCCGCCGGCGGTCGAAAAATGTGCGACGCGGGAGATCGCCAGTCCGTCTAGTAGTCTCTCTTGTCGTTAGAGCGTGACGTGGTGGTTGTTGTGGGATTTCCCGTTAGTTCGGTCCGACGTCGGTCGTCAGAGGGTAAGTGCATACGGAAACGAAACGCATCGCGTTTTGATGTTCATATTCGTGCATCGGAATGTTAAAAGCAATATATTTTACACCAACGATCACACCTAAACACCACGGCAACGGCCATACCACGTTGAAAAGCACCGGTTCTCGTCCGATCACCGAAGTTAAGCAACGTCGGGCGCGGTCAGTACTTGGATGGGTGACCGCTTGGGAACACCGCGTGCCGTTGCCCCCCAACACTTTTTGTTTTTTTTTGAAATCCATAGCAACCACCGAACCGATTTGTTTTTCGTGCAGGTATTCGGAAACATGCACAGACCCGTATAATGTAGATTCATAGCTTTAAGTACTAGATAATTAAGAAAACAATTTTTTTTGTCGATTAATTGTAAACAATTGCAGAATAAAAACTCGTCAAACGGTAAAGGTTGTCGTTCGATCACCGAAGGTAAGCCACGCGGGCAGCGGTCAGCACTTGGACGGGTGACCGGTTCATTATATTCCTTCCGTGAGTTTAACAAAGATAACATATGCAAATGTCGTAAGTGCGACGAGGAAGACGGCGATCTTTTAATGTAAAAAAAATATATATTAGGTTACGCGTACATGCCACTTTGACTGCTGCTTTATTTTTTTGGTTTTTAAATAATTAGAGATCTGAATTCAACATATCAGTTCTATGTTATAATGGACAGACAATGTTGTATTCTTGGCCCCTAACACGTTAAGACCAACATAAAAACTAGAATAACTTACCATTCGTTAAACGTTAAACAATTTCGAACCACGTTTTTTTGAGCTCGAACAAACTCATAACACAACACTCATTTATTAGTCACTGGACCATTGTAAAACGAGAAGAGAGAAAAACCATGCGAAACTATTTTTAAAACGAAGAGAATAAAGGTTTTAAATGGTAGGGCTGTATGACAGACTTGTCAATTATCGTGGGGGGTACGGCTGAGATTTATGACGAAATCGAGCGGCGCCGGCGGTCGGTCACTTTCACGAAAGAGGTCTAAACACGGGTCGTTTACGATACCCTCTGGTTACTAGAAAAGTTCTAGACAGATGTTTGTCGGCTTTTCGAGGTATTTATTTGTGAGTCCAAAGACTCAATGGAGTAATATCGGACTGAAATTCCAAGATTTTGCTGTGTAATCCAAAAAACTATGTTCCTCGTAACATTTAACGATGTGTTAATTCAACTATTATTTTAATTTTTCGTATACGTATTTATACTAAAAAGTACAGCGCTTCCAACAGTGAATTGTGAATTGAAAATGTTTCAAAGAAAGATCGATAGTTTTGAAAAAAATTACATATTAATAAATTTAGATAGATTTAGAAGTATACATTGCACTTACTTTTCAAAATTATTGTACTTCTGATTTGGTTGAAATAACATAATATGTAGCAGTCATAGTCTTGTGTACATTGCAGTCGCGGCTGGTGTTGGGTAAAACCTTTATTTTTTAGGGGGTCATTACCCAAATGACCTCATGGACCAGCCGTTCCTGTTAGGTTTTATATATCAAATTGATTCGTCTGTCTTTTTCATCATGCCTTCGAAAAGCGAGCTCCTGTTTCGCCAAAGTAACTGTGACGTCAATTAAATACGATAATAAAATTCGGTTTTTCCGAACTTATTGTGAGTGAGAGCAGTGAGAGCATCTTCTTTTCGTATCCCACCTCCACCCGGCGGCAGTAGTGCAGTGCTTATCAACATAATTACCGGCGTCTCGCCTCCACATTTTGACTTTTTTGTGTTTTATGTGTTCTCTAAGTCCAAAATTTTTAAATTTTTAAAAAGAGATTGCGGTACTATTCCTGTTGCTGAAATTATAATAATATATTTATTAATTTTTGTATTATATGTCTGTGTTATATTGTGTGAATTTGGAACAGCTATATCTAAAAGATATGCTTGCTTTTGTTGTTTATTTAAAATAATAATGTCTGGTCTGTTATGCTGAATGTGAATGTCAGTTAAAACTGTGCGATCAAAATATAATTTGTAATTGTCATTTTCTAAACAACTTTCTGGTTTATAAATGTAATGTGGTTGTGTATCCTTTAATAAATTGAATTTAACTGCTAAATTCATGTGTATAATTTTTGCGAATATATCATGACGTTTTTTATATTCGCTGTGAGCCAAAACGGTGCAAGATCTTGTATTGCAAATATAAAACCCTCAGCTCTTTAAAATATCTCCCATGTAAAGACTTTTGTTTTATATTTGCTATAGTGTCATATCACGAGCTCTATTGAGAAAATAATTTTTTAGTGAAGCAATTTGATTGTGTTGTAGAATTTCTAGATTTGAAAAACCCCTACCACCATTTTCGCGTGGTAAATTAAATCTTTCAACAGCAGATTTGGGGTGATGTTTACAAAATTTTGTAAAGAGAACTCTAGTTTGAATATTTATATTCTTTAAATTAGTTTTGGACCATTTTATAACACCAAAAGAATAGATTTAATTTGATTTGATTGATTAATACCTAAATATTTATAAAATTCTCCTTTATTTAAATTTTTAATGATTTCTCCTTCTTTAGTTATATATTCTAAATTTTCGTAATGACCACGACATATTGATTGATTTTCAGTTATTGTTAAGTTTTATGTCATCCATATAAAGAAGGTGATTTAATTTAATATTAATTTTATAAATTTTAAGAATTTTAATTAACCATGAATGTGGTACTGAATCATAGGCTTTTTTGTAGTCTATGAATTGTTGTTGCATTATTTTCCAAACGTTTGAGACTTAAAATATTCGTCAAATGTTCTTCTTTTTTTAAATCAGAATACCCCTGACAAATCCGAACATTTTGTTTTGCGGTAGATAAAAGTAAACATGGGCCAAGACAGAATATTAATATTGTGTGGAATTTTCCTGCGTTCTTGTTCATTTCTATCGAAGTGCTCACGAAAAGTTGTGAATATCAACACTTTGTAATTGTCGTAGTGAAAAATAAAAAAGATAGCTATGGGGCACAACTTATTTCGCACTTCATTAGAAAAGTAACAGTATTAAAATAAAAAAAATATTTTTCTAAATTTCGAACGTTAGGTCTATCCTGACCAGCCGCCAATTAGTGGTATTATTTTATTTTTTGCTGTTTTCCACAATAGTTATTTTTATATTAAATCATTGATTCAAAAAATTGAAATTAAAAATTCAAATTTTTGAAGGAACTCTGAAGTTTCAATGCAGTGACCATGTTGCTAGGTAACTAATAAAAAACAGTGCGTGAAATGAAAAACAGAAATAGTCGTATGCGTTTT
This sequence comes from Tenebrio molitor, assembly GCF_963966145.1. Taxonomy (NCBI): domain Eukaryota; kingdom Metazoa; phylum Arthropoda; class Insecta; order Coleoptera; family Tenebrionidae; genus Tenebrio; species Tenebrio molitor. The sequence continues at coordinate 25,105 of NW_027184152.1, read as the reverse complement.
GTATGGTTTCTATGGTTTCGATCTTACTAACAATGCAATGAAAATGACCCACTTCAGGCACAGATAACTATGCGTGAATTTCAATTTTTTGAATCAATTATATAAAAACCAAAATTGATTTGGCGGCCGCTACACAAAAGTGGTGGGAGGCGAGAACCTGTTTCCGCCGGTCAATTTTAAAATTAATAAATTTTCCCTGGATACGTATTCGACTTATCCGGTACGAGTTATTTTTAAATTAACTTAATGGCCCGTTGCTCTTGTTCTTTTTACATTGAATATGCGATGTTTTGGCATCGTTAGCAATAGTACAATACTCACGCATTTTTAATCTAAAATTAACAAAACTTGAATGGATCGGGATTATCACACTTCTGAATTGAAGTTTTCATTCGTTTAAAATATAATTGATAGTAATACGTAATGCGGATTGCCTAAACGTTGCTTCCATCACGTCAACATCACACATTCACGTTCGCCCGTAGAAATGGCGTGATGCACACGAAATCGATCCAAAAAGGCTCATAATATTTGTGTCACGCGAATCTACGTCGAAAACTAGAAAAAAAAAAAATTCAATTCGAATTTCAATAATCGAAACGATGCGTCGTCGATACTAAACGTAGGTAGTAACTAAAGTGTGATCGGGTGCGATAAAAGTGTCCGTCAATAATCATCATCCGACAATCATTTAATAGACGAACGCTAATTTTTGGCACTCACTCGGACGACAGAACCAGTCCAGACGGAAACCGGGGCGCGGGGTGGGTGGGTGGTTGTATGTCCGTGAATCTGTCCGGCGCGCGTCAACATTTCAGTTATCGTCGCGAGAGTTAAAACGAAAGGTGGTTAGTGTGAAAGTGACGTTTTTTCGTGGAGACACGTTACGAAGGGTGAGTACCTAATATAATATAAAACCAACCGAAAACCCACAATAGTGCCCCGGTTTATTATCGTGAATAGGTGTTTGGTAAATATTTTCTGTATTCCAACTAGCAAGTCTTTTATCAAAAAACTCCGGCAACATGGCTATTGTGGTATTGTTGATACCACCTAACTGAAGAACTTAGTTAATAACTAAGTCGACGATTTTATCGGGAAATTGAACGGAGAAACAAAAATAGCTCTTAGCGACAGTTGCCTGAAGTCGCAAATAACGGCGATTGACGAAATCACGTTTTTTTTATTTTAATTCCAATGAACAATACACAGGGTCACAATTATCTGTTATGTATTCTATAATGTTTTGCAAAGTAAATAATGTGAGTTGTCATGCGTAATATTAATTAGCTAAGTAATTTTTGCAAGTATTTTATGTCAGATATGCAATGTATAATAACGTAATGTTGCAAAGTATTTTAATTTTTATGCTAGGTAGAGATAATAACTCGACAATAACTCTTCTCTAATGAAAAAAAAAATAGAAAATGATTTAGGAACATAAAAAATCTCATTAAAACAGGAACAATTGAAATTAAAATAAACATAACATTCTGTACTAAAGTACAGTTTTGTTCACTCCTTTTTTCAAAGTCTTCTGTCCTCTCATTTGCACATACTGCTATTCCAAAACAGTGAAATTGTCTGTTTCAGGGAATCCTTAACGTTCCTTGCTAATGTCAACAACGTTTTCGATGAAACAAAGAGTCGGAAAAATGTCGGCTCATTGTATTCAATAACATACGCGACTACAAAACCATCTGTATCATTTGTAGGAATCGCGGTTTTTTCGATGAGAATTCGTTCTAATTTTTTCTTTCTTAAAAAAGCTAAGTAATTTTAATTTCACTAAAGATGAACATTTAGGCTATATGCTGGGTAATGCAAATCCATCAACCATCAACTAGGTTGTTCAGCAGATGTACGATTGTTTATTTGATTTCTTCTTCCGAAGAGTTGTATTCTGCAAAATAGAAATTTATTCATAACATAACCTCAATCAACTAAATTATTTCGAATACAATAACCACATAACTACAAGTTGGATAGGCATGGGTGCAAAATACCGATAATGCATGAAACCTAATAATAATAATAATGACATAATAAAAGTTAATTAAAAATCGCTGTTTCACGTCTTTTTCTTTTTTGTTCGAGAGTTTTTGTGGTTCTGAAAAGAACCGTTTATAAATGTGTCGAAAACGAAAAACATCTATTTCGAACTGGTGTACTTGGTGACGGCTTTGGTACCTTCGGAGACGGCGTGCTTGGCCAACTCACCGGGCAACAACAGACGCACGGCAGTTTGAATTTCTCTGCTGGTGATCGTCGAACGTTTGTTGTAGTGTGCCAGACGGGAAGCTTCAGCGGCGATACGTTCGAAGATGTCGTTCACGAAACTGTTCATTATGCTCATAGCCTTACTAGAGATACCGGTGTCGGGATGGACTTGTTTCAACACCTTGTAGATGTAGATGGCATAGCTCTCCTTCCTCCTGCGCTTCTTTTTTTTGTCGCTCTTGGAAATGTTCTTCTGAGCTTTCCCGGCCTTCTTGGCTGCCTTACCACTTGTCTTCGGCGGCATTTTTCAATTCAATTCGATTCAACAAACTCGCGAACTGCTCTGACTCGTGTGCGTGCGTTAACTTTGCACCACCACCTTTCTGATAGGTAGTGTGTTCACCAGAACCCCACCTGAAAACGGGCTCCCACCAATCGTCACGTCCTATTCTCCTATCACGGAGGCTATAAATTCGAAGCACAGCTACCAGCTTTTACAATCGACGAGTCCCGTCCGTCAGTTTTATTACTTCTCGTGGTGTCTAACGAACGAACTTAAAATGTCAGGTCGCGGTAAAGGAGGTAAAGTGAAGGGAAAAGCGAAATCCCGTTCGAGCCGTGCCGGTCTCCAGTTTCCGGTGGGTAGGATACATCGTCTTCTCAGAAAAGGAAATTACGCGGAACGCGTCGGTGCAGGAGCTCCCGTCTATTTGGCCGCCGTCATGGAGTACTTAGCCGCCGAAGTTCTAGAATTGGCAGGAAACGCTGCCCGTGACAACAAGAAGACACGTATTATACCGCGTCATCTGCAGCTGGCCATCAGAAACGACGAGGAATTGAACAAACTCCTGTCCGGAGTTACGATCGCCCAAGGCGGTGTCTTACCCAACATTCAGGCCGTACTTTTACCCAAAAAAACCGAGAAGAAACCTTAAACGAACGATCGATCCATCTCCGTGGCGAAAACTCAAAATATCGGCCCTTCTCAGGGCCACTATAGCTTTTTTTTTTCGTAAAATGACCGATGCATCTTTTCTTTTTGTATTATTATCATTTACGACTGCAATGCCAAAAGGAAAGCAAGGGGTGTTTACGATCTTGGTACATTTATCAGGTAGTCAGTTAGTAATAATTGTCCGTTGTTTCTCGAAAGAACATCATGTTTCTTTTTTTTCCTCTTATTTTTATTTTGTGGTTCTGAAAAGAACCGATTTTGTATTTCGTATTTTATTCTGGTTTTCTCGAACGGTGAAGAGCGCCAGGAAATTAACCTCCGAAACCGTAGAGGGTGCGTCCTTGACGTTTCAAAGCGTAGACGACGTCCATCGCTGTCACGGTTTTACGTTTGGCGTGTTCCGTGTAGGTGACGGCATCTCGGATGACATTTTCCAAGAACACTTTCAGGACTCCGCGAGTTTCTTCGTAGATCAAACCGGAAATACGTTTCACGCCGCCACGACGAGCCAATCTTCTGATAGCGGGTTTCTTGATGCCCTGGATGTTGTCACGCAGGACTTTGCGATGACGCTTCGCTCCTCCTTTTCCCAATCCTTTGCCTCCTTTACCGCGACCGGTCATCTTTTCAGATTATTTCAACTGACACAAAATACCTGCACACCTCGTCCCTAGGAAGTCAACTACCGCAAAATTTCAACTAACGGAGCCTTATATAGATTCAACGGTTCACCATCGACCAATCGACGAAGTCAGCCGTTGACTTTGTTCACGTATAAAAGTACAATTTAATATGGCGGAATTTTTAGTACCCGTTTACCTTTCGACGCGTGCACGTCTAACGATCGTCAGAGTCGATTTTAATAATTGTCAGTTTTGTTTTTCATTCGTTTCATTCGAAATGGCCAGGACCAAGCAGACCGCACGCAAGTCCACCGGAGGAAAAGCCCCCAGGAAACAACTGGCTACCAAAGCGGCCAGGAAAAGCGCTCCCGCCACTGGCGGCGTCAAGAAGCCCCACCGTTACAGACCTGGTACCGTGGCTCTGCGTGAGATCCGTCGTTACCAGAAAAGTACCGAGTTGCTCATCCGCAAGCTTCCCTTTCAACGTTTGGTGAGGGAGATCGCTCAGGATTTCAAAACCGATTTGCGCTTCCAAAGCTCCGCCGTGATGGCCCTCCAGGAAGCGAGCGAAGCTTACTTGGTCGGTCTGTTCGAGGACACGAATTTGTGCGCCATCCACGCCAAACGTGTAACCATCATGCCAAAGGACATCCAACTTGCCAGACGTATTCGGGGTGAACGCGCTTAAATTTTTCCACATCGTGTTTCGGAAGAACAACACGAAACACGAATTTTATAACAAAAAAATCGGTTCTTTTCAGAACCTCAAACTTTACAGGCAAAAAAAAAAAATATATCGCCCTTCAACCGGAAATGAATAAAATAAAAATGTCAATAATCGGTCGGTCCTCTCGATTCGGGTTGGGTTGCGGTCGTTCGTAAAATTTTATTGCATCCTGTCATCACCTACCTGCCAGCTGATGCTATCTATTTTATTTGGTTTCGCCGTAAGGATAGTTTTATTTCTTTTTTTCGTCGTAGATTATCGTGTGGCCCTGAAAAGGGCCATTTGTGCGTGCCCCGTTGCCGGTAGTACGATGATGACGTCGGAACGAGGCACAGCCGAACGAACATGAGTCGAGTATCCATCCACGTTTCTCACTTTTTCCTCTTCGGCGAAGCGGCCTTTTTCACCTTGACAGGAATGGCTTTGGCTGTCTTGGGTTTGGGTGCTTTGGGTTTTTTAGTCGGACCAGCCTTGTTAGATTTCTTCGCTTTGGAAGGCGATCGGGGTTTCGGGGCGGCTCTAGTTTTCTTTTCTGCCGAGGAGGCGGCCGATTTCTTGGCTTTCGCTGCGGCGGCGGAGGCAGCGACGGCGCTCTTCTTTTCGGCAGCAGTCTTCTTCGCTTTGGGGGAGGCTTGTTTTTTGGCTGTCTTCGAGGAAGCCTTGTCGGAAGTCGTCGCGACGGCGGTACGTTTGGCGGATGATTTTTTCGTCTTGGATGCGGCGGACGAAGCGGGTTTCCTCTTGTCGGAGGCGGAGGCGACTTTGGCACCACCGGAGGTGGACGAGGCGAGCTTGAACGAACCCGACGCGCCCTTACCTTTCGTCTGAACCAGAGATCCCGACGCCACGGCGCCTTTCAGATATTTCTTGATGAAAGGGGCGACCTTTTCGGCGTCGACTTTGTAATTTGCGGCGACGAACTTCTTGATGGCCTGAAGAGACGATCCTCCGCGTTCCTTGAGTCCCTTGATGGCGTTGTTTACCATCTCGGATGTCGGAGGATGGGACGGTTTCGCCCTGGGATTTTTCGCTTTTTTCTCTTTCTTCGCGCGGGATTGAGGGGTGGCAGCGGAACCGGTGGTGACCGATGATGCTGTTTGATTTTCGACGTCGGCCATCTTTCACGTTAAAACGTTAAAAGTTAATAATAATTATTGAAAAAACACTTGCTCACACACGTACACTTCGAGCACCTCGTGAACGAGAATTGAACAAAAAAATTTTCTAAGTCTTTATAAAATAGTCGCCACTGCGGACGGAAGACTGAACGCGCACCGCGTCCGCCGTCGAAGAAATTGCAGGCCTCGGAATCGTTGCCCGCGTGATGGCATCGTCCTCTTTCCTCGATCACCATCGCCACCGTGTGATCAAGCTGGCCGAACTCGGTTTCCGAAGTTTCCCTGGAGATAGCGAAGTTCGTCTCGGAACGTCGGTGGGTTTCGAATCAGGTACACGCCCCTCCAACCACCAGCCCTAAATCCGGGTCGTCACGGTTTCGATTCGGGACCGACGGTTTACGTCGGCGGTGCGGGGTAGACGCGTCGATTCCGGGAATCCATATTTCGTTCGCCGAAATATTGGTCCATCTCTTCCCGGAATACCGCGCCACCTTCTCGATTTTACGACATCTTCGCGTCGCCAAACGCTTCCGAAACGGTCGAAGCACAGAAAGGACCTGGTGTTCGAACCGAGGCAATTCCGACAACAGGATGCCGCGAACCGCCTCTCCGACGTTCAGGTCGATCGTTTTCGGCGGAAGTTGAAACGGGACGAGTCGACGACGGGTCCCGTTGCCGTCCGGACCCTTCGGGACGGCCGAAAGTCCGTCGAGAGGATCATCCGAAAGGAGACGGTCTTCATCGTCCGACCGATGCCGCACCTACGAGTTTTCCGATATTTTCTTCGACGGATCTTCAGGTTTTCTTCCTTTCTTCCGTCTTTCTCTCTTCGTAATTTCGTGTCCGACCTGCGTCGTCCGAAGTCGGGGTGAAGATCGAAGAAAAAACGCCAAAAATAACAACTCGTCAGCCACGCACACCGCGTTCGAATGTCTAACGGTCCAACTTGGATTTTCGAAGATCGCCGAATCCGAGGGACGATAAATAATAATAATAATAATAATAATGGTAATAAATAATAATGTTAATAATAATAATAATGATATGATGATTATAACGATAATTATTATAGATAGGTAAATAGAAACACAGGTCTCCTCTCGAAAATCGGAACTTCCTGATATTACTTACATATTTCGGTCGATCCAAATGTGGGAATCTCGTCGTCGTCGGAGCAAGCAGCGCGGTGGGTGGGGTGAAATTCTGGATTTTCCACCGCCGCCGGCGGTCGAAAAATGTGCGACGCGGGAGATCGCCAGTCCGTCTAGTAGTCTCTCTTGTCGTTAGAGCGTGACGTGGTGGTTGTTGTGGGATTTCCCGTTAGTTCGGTCCGACGTCGGTCGTCAGAGGGTAAGTGCATACGGAAACGAAACGCATCGCGTTTTGATGTTCATATTCGTGCATCGGAATGTTAAAAGCAATATATTTTACACCAACGATCACACCTAAACACCACGGCAACGGCCATACCACGTTGAAAAGCACCGGTTCTCGTCCGATCACCGAAGTTAAGCAACGTCGGGCGCGGTCAGTACTTGGATGGGTGACCGCTTGGGAACACCGCGTGCCGTTGCCCCCCAACACTTTTTGTTTTTTTTTGAAATCCATAGCAACCACCGAACCGATTTGTTTTTCGTGCAGGTATTCGGAAACATGCACAGACCCGTATCATGTAGATTCATAGCTTTAAGTACTAGATAATTAAGAAAACAATTTTTTTTGTCGATTAATTGTAAACAATTGCAGAATAAAAACTCGTCAAACGGTAAAGGTTGTCGTTCGATCACCGAAGGTAAGCCACGCGGGCAGCGGTCAGCACTTGGACGGGTGACCGGTTCATTATATTCCTTCCGTGAGTTTAACAAAGATAACATATGCAAATGTCGTAAGTGCGACGAGGAAGACGGCGATCTTTTAATGTAAAAAAAATATATATTAGGTTACGCGTACATGCCACTTTGACTGCTGCTTTATTTTTTTGGTTTTTAAATAATTAGAGATCTGAATTCAACATATCAGTTCTATGTTATAATGGACAGACAATGTTGTATTCTTGGCCCCTAACACGTTAAGACCAACATAAAAACTAGAATAACTTACCATTCGTTAAACGTTAAACAATTTCGAACCACGTTTTTTTGAGCTCGAACAAACTCATAACACAACACTCATTTATTAGTCACTGGACCATTGTAAAACGAGAAGAGAGAAAAACCATGCGAAACTATTTTTAAAACGAAGAGAATAAAGGTTTTAAATGGTAGGGCTGTATGACAGACTTGTCAATTATCGTGGGGGGTACGGCTGAGATTTATGACGAAATCGAGTGGCGCCGGCGGTCGGTCACTTTCACGAAAGAGGTCTAAACACGGGTCGTTTACGATACCCTCTGGTTACTAGAAAAGTTCTAGACAGATGTTTGTCGGCTTTTCGAGGTATTTATTTGTGAGTCCAAAGACTCAATGGAGTAATATCGGACTGAAATTCCAAGATTTTGCTGTGTAATCCAAAAAACTATGTTCCTCGTAACATTTAACGATGTGTTAATTCAACTATTATTTTAATTTTTCGTATACGTATTTATACTAAAAAGTACAGCGCTTCCAACAGTGAATTGTGAATTGAAAATGTTTCAAAGAAAGATCGATAGTTTTGAAAAAAATTACATATTAATAAATTTAGATAGATTTAGAAGTATACATTGCACTTACTTTTCAAAATTATTGTACTTCTGATTTGGTTGAAATAACATAATATGTAGCAGTCATAGTTGCGATTGTAGAAAAAATCTTGTGTACATTGCAGTCGCGGCTGGTGTTGGGTAAAACCTTTATTTTTTAGGGGGTCATTACCCAAATGACCTCATGGACCAGCCGTTCCTGTTAGGTTTTATATATCAAATTGATTCGTCTGTCTTTTTCATCATGCCTTCGAAAAGCGAGCTCCTGTTTCGCCAAAGTAACTGTGACGTCAATTAAATACGATAATAAAATTCGGTTTTTCCCATCTTCTTTTCGTATCCCACCTCCACCCGGCGGCAGTAGTGCAGTGCTTATCAACATAATTACCGGCGTCTCGCCTCCACATTTTGACTTTTTTGTGTTTTATGTGTTCTCTAAGTCCAAAATTTTTAAATTTTTAAAAAGAGATTGCGGTACTATTCCTGTTGCTGAAATTATAATAATATATTTATTAATTTTTGTATTATATGTCTGTGTTATATTGTGTGAATTTGGAACAGCTATATCTAAAAGATATGCTTGCTTTTGTTGTTTATTTAAAATAATAATGTCTGGTCTGTTATGCTGAATGTGAATGTCAGTTAAAACTGTGCGATCAAAATATAATTTGTAATTGTCATTTTCTAAACAACTTTCTGGTTTATAAATGTAATGTGGTTGTGTATCCTTTAATAAATTGAATTTAACTGCTAAATTCATGTGTATAATTTTTGCGAATATATCATGACGTTTTTTATATTCGCTGTGAGCCAAAACGGTGCAAGATCTTGTATTGCAAATATAAAACCCTCAGCTCTTTAAAATATCTCCCATGTAAAGACTTTTGTTTTATATTTGCTATAGTGTCATATCACGAGCTCTATTGAGAAAATAATTTTTTAGTGAAGCAATTTGATTGTGTTGTAGAATTTCTAGATTTGAAAAACCCCTACCACCATTTTCGCGTGGTAAATTAAATCTTTCAACAGCAGATTTGGGGTGATGTTTACAAAATTTTGTAAAGAGAACTCTAGTTTGAATATTTATATTCTTTAAATTAGTTTTGGACCATTTTATAACACCAAAAGAATAGATTTAATTTTATAATTGAATGTTGAATATGATTTGATTGATTAATACCTAAATATTTATAAAATTCTCCTTTATTTAAATTTTTAATGATTTCTCCTTCTTTAGTTATATATTCTAAATTTTCGTAATGACCACGACATATTGATTGATTTTCAGTTATTGTTAAGTTTTATGTCATCCATATAAAGAAGGTGATTTAATTTAATATTAATTTTATAAATTTTAAGAATTTTAATTAACCATGAATGTGGTACTGAATCATAGGCTTTTTTGTAGTCTATGAATTGTTGTTGCATTATTTTCCAAACGTTTGAGACTTAAAATATTCGTCAAATGTTCTTCTTTTTTTAAATCAGAATACCCCTGACAAATCCGAACATTTTGTTTTGCGGTAGATAAAAATAAACATGGGCCAAGACAGAATATTAATATTCGGTGTGGAATTTTCCTGCGTTCTTGTTCATTTCTATCGAAGTGCTCACGAAAAGTTGTGAATATCAACACTTTGTAATTGTCGTAGTGAAAAATAAAAAAGATAGCTATGGGGCACAACTTATTTCGCACTTCATTAGAAAAGTAACAGTATTAAAATAAAAAAAATATTTTTCTAAATTTCGAACGTTAGGTCTATCCTGACCAGCCGCCAATTAGTGGTATTATTTTATTTTTTGCTGTTTTCCACAATAGTTATTTTTATATTAAATATAAACAATATTTTTTCTATCATTGATTCAAAAAATTGAAATTAAAAATTCAAATTTTTGAAGGAACTCTGAAGTTTCAATGCAGTGACCATGTTGCTAGGTAACTAATAAAAAACAGTGCGTGAAATGAAAAACAGAAATAGTCGTATGCGTTTTGTATGGTTTCTATGGTTTCGATCTTACTAACAATGCAATGAAAATGACCCACTTCAGGCACAGATAACTATGCGTGAATTTCAATTTTTTGAATCAATTATATAAAAACAAAATTGATTTGGCGGCCGCTACACAAAAGTGGTGGGAGGCGAGAACCTGTTTCCGCCGGTCTCCGTTTATGACACAGCTGACGGAAATCTTGTTCTTTTTTTTTCGTTTATTGTTAATTTTAAAATTAATAAATTTTCCCTGGATACGTATTCGACTTATCCGGTACGAGTTATTTTTAAATTAACTTAATGGCCCGTTGCTCTTGTTCTTTTTATCGTTTTATCGTTAGCAATAGTACAATACTCACGCATTTTTAATCTAAAATTAACAAAACTTGAATGGATCGGGATTATCACACTTCTGAATTGAAGTTTTCATTCGTTTAAAATATAATTGATAGTAATACGTAATGCGGATTGCCTAAACGTTGCTTCCATCACGTCAACATCACACATTCACGTTCGCCCGTAGAAATGGCGTGATGCACACGAAATCGATCCAAAAAGGCTCATAATATTTGTGTCACGCGAATCTACGTCGAAAACTAGAAAAAAAAAAAATTCAATTCGAATTTCAATAATCGAAACGATGCGTCGTCGATACTAAACGTAGGTAGTAACTAAAGTGTGATCGGGTGCGATAAAAGTGTCCGTCAATAATCATCATCCGACAATCATTTAATAGACGAACGCTAATTTTTGGCACTCACTCGGACGACAGAACCAGTCCAGACGGAAACCGGGGCGCGGGGTGGGTGGGTGGTTGTATGTCCGTGAATCTGTCCGGCGCGCGTCAACATTTCAGTTATCGTCGCGAGAGTTAAAACGAAAGGTGGTTAGTGTGAAAGTGACGTTTTTTCGTGGAGACACGTTACGAAGGGTGAGTACCTAATATAATATAAAACCAACCGAAAACCCACAATAGTGCCCCGGTTTATTATCGTGAATAGGTGTTTGGTAAATATTTTCTGTATTCCAACTAGCAAGTCTTTTATCAAAAAACTCCGGCAACATGGCTATTGTGGTATTATTGATACCACCTAACTGAAGAATGATTAAAAAGATTATAAAGTTAATAACTAAGTCGACGATTTTATCGGGAAATTGAACGGAGAAACAAAAATAGCTCTTAGCGACAGTTGCCTGAAGTCGCAAATAACGGCGATTGACGAAATCACGTTTTTTTTATTTTAATTCCAATGAACAATACACAGGGTCACAATTATCTGTTATGTATTCTATAATGTTTTGCAAAGTAAATAATGTGAGTTGTCATGCGTAATATTAATTAGCTAAGTAATTTTTGCAAGTATTTTATGTCAGATATGCAATGTATAATAACGTAATGTTGCAAAGTATTTTAATTTTTATGCTAGGTAGAGATAATAAAATAGAAAATGATTTAGGAACATAAAAAATCTCATTAAAACAGGAACAATTGAAATTAAAATAAACATAACATTCTGTACTAAAGTACAGTTTTGTTCACTCCTTTTTTCAAAGTCTTCTGTCCTCTCATTTGCACATACTGCTATTCCAAAACAGTGAAATTGTCTGTTTCAGGGAATCCTTAACGTTCCTTGCTAATGTCAACAACGTTTTCGATGAAACAAAGAGTCTGAAAAATGTCGGCTCATTGTATTCAATAACATACGCGACTACAAAACCATCTGTATCATTTGTAGGAATCGCGGTTTTTTCGATGAGAATTCGTTCTAATTTTTTCTTTCTTAAAAAAGCTAAGTAATTTTAATTTCACTAAAGATGAACATTTAGGCTATATGCTGGGTAATGCAAATCCATCAACCATCAACTAGGTTGTTCAGCAGATGTACGATTGTTTATTTGATTTCTTCTTCCGAAGAGTTGTATTCTGGCAAAATAGAAATTTATTCATAACATAACCTCAATCAACTAAATTATTTCGAATACAATAACCACATAACTACAAGTTGGATAGGCATGGGTGCAAAATACCGATAATGCATGAAACCTAAAGGGCCTACTGTTCATCCAATATATTTACATAGCTTAAATAGCATGTTTATTTTTTATAGAAAAATTTTGCATTTCTCGCTTTCTTAAACTGTATGTAACATTTTTCATATTTTTTCGCTGTCATAATGACATAATAAAAGTTAATTAAAAATCGCTGTTTCACGTCTTTTTCTTTTTTGTTCGAGAGTTTTTGTGGTTCTGAAAAGAACCGTTTATAAATGTGTCGAAAACGAAAAACATCTATTTCGAACTGGTGTACTTGGTGACGGCTTTGGTACCTTCGGAGACGGCGTGCTTGGCCAACTCACCGGGCAACAACAGACGCACGGCAGTTTGAATTTCTCTGCTGGTGATCGTCGAACGTTTGTTGTAGTGTGCCAGACGGGAAGCTTCAGCGGCGATACGTTCGAAGATGTCGTTCACGAAACTGTTCATTATGCTCATAGCCTTACTAGAGATACCGGTGTCGGGATGGACTTGTTTCAACACCTTGTAGATGTAGATGGCATAGCTCTCCTTCCTCCTGCGCTTCTTTTTTTTGTCGCTCTTGGAAATGTTCTTCTGAGCTTTCCCGGCCTTCTTGGCTGCCTTACCACTTGTCTTCGGCGGCATTTTTCAATTCAATTCGATTCAACAAACTCGCGAACTGCTCTGACTCGTGTGCGTGCGTTAACTTTGCACCACCACCTTTCTGATAGGTAGTGTGTTCACCAGAACCCCACCTGAAAACGGGCTCCCACCAATCGTCACGTCCTATTCTCCTATCACGGAGGCTATAAATTCGAAGCACAGCTACCAGCTTTTACAATCGACGAGTCCCGTCCGTCAGTTTTATTACTTCTCGTGGTGTCTAACGAACGAACTTAAAATGTCAGGTCGCGGTAAAGGAGGTAAAGTGAAGGGAAAAGCGAAATCCCGTTCGAGCCGTGCCGGTCTCCAGTTTCCGGTGGGTAGGATACATCGTCTTCTCAGAAAAGGAAATTACGCGGAACGCGTCGGTGCAGGAGCTCCCGTCTATTTGGCCGCCGTCATGGAGTACTTAGCCGCCGAAGTTCTAGAATTGGCAGGAAACGCTGCCCGTGACAACAAGAAGACACGTATTATACCGCGTCATCTGCAGCTGGCCATCAGAAACGACGAGGAATTGAACAAACTCCTGTCCGGAGTTACGATCGCCCAAGGCGGTGTCTTACCCAACATTCAGGCCGTACTTTTACCCAAAAAAACCGAGAAGAAACCTTAAACGAACGATCGATCCATCTCCGTGGCGAAAACTCAAAATATCGGCCCTTCTCAGGGCCACTATAGCTTTTTTTTTTCGTAAAATGACCGATGCATCTTTTCTTTTTGTATTATTATCATTGCGGTCGTCAATTTGGCTGTATGAAGAAAGATTTACGACTGCAATGCCAAAAGGAAAGCAAGGGGTGTTTACGATCTTGGTACATTTATCAGGTAGTCCGTTGTTTCTCGAAAGAACATCATGTTTCTTTTTTTTCCTCTTATTTTTATTTTGTGGTTCTGAAAAGAACCGATTTTGTATTTCGTATTTTATTCTGGTTTTCTCGAACGGTGAAGAGCGCCAGGAAATTAACCTCCGAAACCGTAGAGGGTGCGTCCTTGACGTTTCAAAGCGTAGACGACGTCCATCGCTGTCACGGTTTTACGTTTGGCGTGTTCCGTGTAGGTGACGGCATCTCGGATGACATTTTCCAAGAACACTTTCAGGACTCCGCGAGTTTCTTCGTAGATCAAACCGGAAATACGTTTCACGCCGCCACGACGAGCCAATCTTCTGATAGCGGGTTTCGTGATGCCCTGGATGTTGTCACGCAGGACTTTGCGATGACGCTTCGCTCCTCCTTTTCCCAATCCTTTGCCTCCTTTACCGCGACCGGTCATCTTTTCAGATTATTTCAACTGACACAAAATACCTGCACACCTCGTCCCTAGGAAGTCAACTACCGCAAAATTTCAACTAACGGAGCCTTATATAGATTCAACGGTTCACCATCGACCAATCGACGAAGTCAGCCGTTGACTTTGTTCACGTATAAAAGTACAATTTAATATGGCGGAATTTTTAGTACCCGTTTACCTTTCGACGCGTGCACGTCTAACGATCGTCAGTTTTGTTTTTCATTCGTTTCATTCGAAATGGCCAGGACCAAGCAGACCGCACGCAAGTCCACCGGAGGAAAAGCCCCCAGGAAACAACTGGCTACCAAAGCGGCCAGGAAAAGCGCTCCCGCCACTGGCGGCGTCAAGAAGCCCCACCGTTACAGACCTGGTACCGTGGCTCTGCGTGAGATCCGTCGTTACCAGAAAAGTACCGAGTTGCTCATCCGCAAGCTTCCCTTTCAACGTTTGGTGAGGGAGATCGCTCAGGATTTCAAAACCGATTTGCGCTTCCAAAGCTCCGCCGTGATGGCCCTCCAGGAAGCGAGCGAAGCTTACTTGGTCGGTCTGTTCGAGGACACGAATTTGTGCGCCATCCACGCCAAACGTGTAACCATCATGCCAAAGGACATCCAACTTGCCAGACGTATTCGGGGTGAACGCGCTTAAATTTTTCCACATCGTGTTTCGGAAGAACAACAACATCCCGAGAAAAACGAAACACGAATTTTATAACAAAAAAATCGGTTCTTTTCAGAACCTCAAACCTTACAGGCAAAAAAAAAAAAATATATCGCCCTTCAACCGGAAATGAATAAAATAAAAATGTCAATAATCGGTCGGTCCTCTCGATTCGGGTTGGGTTGCGGTCGTTCGTAAAATTTTATTGCATCCTGTCATCACCTACCTGCCAGCTGATGCTATCTATTTTATTTGGTTTCGCCGTAAGGATAGTTTTATTTCTTTTTTTCGTCGTAGATTATCGTGTGGCCCTGAAAAGGGCCATTTGTGCGTGCCCCGTTGCCGGTAGTACGATGATGACGTCGGAACGAGGCACAGCCGAACGAACATGAGTCGAGTATCCATCCACGTTTCTCACTTTTTCCTCTTCGGCGAAGCGGCCTTTTTCACCTTGACAGGAATGGCTTTGGCTGTCTTGGGTTTGGGTGCTTTGGGTTTTTTAGTCGGACCAGCCTTGTTAGATTTCTTCGCTTTGGAAGGCGATCGGGGTTTCGGGGCGGCTCTAGTTTTCTTTTCTGCCGAGGAGGCGGCCGATTTCTTGGCTTTCGCTGCGGCGGCGGAGGCAGCGACGGCGCTCTTCTTTTCGGCAGCAGTCTTCTTCGCTTTGGGGGAGGCTTGTTTTTTGGCTGTCTTCGAGGAAGCCTTGTCGGAAGTCGTCGCGACGGCGGTACGTTTGGCGGATGATTTTTTCGTCTTGGATGCGGCGGACGAAGCGGGTTTCCTCTTGTCGGAGGCGGAGGCGACTTTGGCACCACCGGAGGTGGACGAGGCGAGCTTGAACGAACCCGACGCGCCCTTACCTTTCGTCTGAACCAGAGATCCCGACGCCACGGCGCCTTTCAGATATTTCTTGATGAAAGGGGCGACCTTTTCGGCGTCGACTTTGTAATTTGCGGCGACGAACTTCTTGATGGCCTGAAGAGACGATCCTCCGCGTTCCTTGAGTCCCTTGATGGCGTTGTTTACCATCTCGGATGTCGGAGGATGGGACGGTTTCGCCCTGGGATTTTTCGCTTTTTTCTCTTTCTTCGCGTGGGATTGAGGGGTGGCAGCGGAACCGGTGGTGACCGATGATGCTGTTTGATTTTCGACGTCGGCCATCTTTCACGTTAAAACGTTAAAAGTTAATAATAATTATTGAAAAAACACTTGCTCACACACGTACACTTCGAGCACCTCGTGAACGAGAATTGAACAAAAAAATTTTCTAAGTCTTTATAAAATAGTCGCCACTGCGGACGGAAGACTGAACGCGCACCGCGTCCGCCGTCGAAGAAATTGCAGGCCTCGGAATCGTTGCCCGCGGATGGCATCGTCCTCTTTCCTCGATCACCATCGCCACCGTGTGATCAAGCTGGCCGAACTCGGTTTCCGAAGTTTCCCTGGAGATAGCGAAGTTCGTCTCGTGAACGTCGGTGGGTTTCGAATCAGGTACACGCCCCTCCAACCACCAGCCCTAAATCCGGGTCGTCACGGTTTCGATTCGGGACCGACGGTTTACGTCGGCGGTGCGGGGTAGACGCGTCGATTCCGGGAATCCATATTTCGTTCGCCGAAATATTGGTCCATCTCTTCCCGGAATACCGCGCCACCTTCTCGATTTTACGACATCTTCGCGTCGCCAAACGCTTCCGAAACGGTCGAAGCACAGAAAGGACCTGGTGTTCGAACCGAGGCAATTCCGACAACAGGATGCCGCGAACCGCCTCTCCGACGTTCAGGTCGATCGTTTTCGGCGGAAGTTGAAACGGGACGAGTCGACGACGGGTCCCGTTGCCGTCCGGACCCTTCGGGACGGCCGAAAGTCCGTCGAGAGGATCATCCGAAAGGAGACGGTCTTCATCGTCCGACCGATGCCGCACCTACGAGTTTTCCGATATTTTCTTCGACGGATCTTCAGGTTTTCTTCCTTTCTTCCGTCTTTCTCTCTTCGTAATTTCGTGTCCGACCTGCGTCGTCCGAAGTCGGGGTGAAGATCGAAGAAAAAACGCCAAAAATAACAACTCGTCAGCCACGCACACCGCGTTCGAATGTCTAACGGTCCAACTTGGATTTTCGAAGATCGCCGAATCCGAGGGACGATAAATAATAATAATAATAATAATAATGGTAATAAATAATAATGTTAATAATAATAATAATGATATGATGATTATAACGATAATTATTATAGATAGGTAAATAGAAACACAGGTCTCCTCTCGAAAATCGGAACTTCCTGATATTACTTACATATTTCGGTCGATCCAAATGTGGGAATCTCGTCGTCGTCGGAGCAAGCAGCGCGGTAGGTGGGGTGAAATTCTGGATTTTCCACCGCCGCCGGCGGTCGAAAAATGTGCGACGCGGGAGATCGCCAGTCCGTCTAGTAGTCTCTCTTGTCGTTAGAGCGTGACGTGGTGGTTGTTGTGGGATTTCCCGTTAGTTCGGTCCGACGTCGGTCGTCAGAGGGTAAGTGCATACGGAAACGAAACGCATCGCGTTTTGATGTTCATATTCGTGCATCGGAATGTTAAAAGCAATATATTTTACACCAACGATCACACCTAAACACCACGGCAACGGCCATACCACGTTGAAAAGCACCGGTTCTCGTCCGATCACCGAAGTTAAGCAACGTCGGGCGCGGTCAGTACTTGGATGGGTGACCGCTTGGGAACACCGCGTGCCGTTGCCCCCCAACACTTTTTGTTTTTTTTTGAAATCCATAGCAACCACCGAACCGATTTGTTTTTCGTGCAGGTATTCGGAAACATGCACAGACCCGTATAATGTAGATTCATAGCTTTAAGTACTAGATAATTAAGAAAACAATTTTTTTGTCGATTAATTGTAAACAATTGCAGAATAAAAACTCGTCAAACGGTAAAGGTTGTCGTTCGATCACCGAAGGTAAGCCACGCGGGCAGCGGTCAGCACTTGGACGGGTGACCGGTTCATTATATTCCTTCCGTGAGTTTAACAAAGATAACATATGCAAATGTCGTAAGTGCGACGAGGAAGACGGCGATCTTTTAATGTAAAAAAAATATATATTAGGTTACGCGTACATGCCACTTTGACTGCTGCTTTATTTTTTTGTTTTTTAAATAATTAGAGATCTGAATTCAACATATCAGTTCTATGTTATAATGGACAGACAATGTTGTATTCTTGGCCCCTAACACGTTAAGACCAACATAAAAACTAGAATAACTTACCATTCGTTAAACGTTAAACAATTTCGAACCACGTTTTTTTGAGCTCGAACAAACTCATAACACAACACTCATTTATTAGTCACTGGACCATTGTAAAACGAGAAGAGAGAAAAACCATGCGAAACTATTTTTAAAACGAAGAGAATAAAGGTTTTAAATGGTAGGGCTGTATGACAGACTTGTCAATTATCGTGGGGGGTACGGCTGAGATTTATGACGAAATCGAGCGGCGCCGGCGGTCGGTCACTTTCACGAAAGAGGTCTAAACACGGGTCGTTTACGATACCCTCTGGTTACTAGAAAAGTTTCTAGACAGATGTTTGTCGGCTTTTCGAGGTATTTATTTGTGAGTCCAAAGACTCAATGGAGTAATATCGGACTGAATTCCAAGATTTTGCTGTGTAATCCAAAAAACTATGTTCCTCGTAACATTTTAACGATGTGTTAATTCAACTATTATTTTAATTTTTCGTATACGTATTTATACTAAAAAGTACAGCGCTTCCAACAGTGAATTGTGAATTGAAAATGTTTCAAAGAAAGATCGATAGTTTTGAAAAAAATTACATATTAATAATTTAGATAGATTTAGAAGTATACATTGCACTTACTTTTCAAAATTATTGTACTTCTGATTTGGTTGAAATAACATAATATGTAGCAGTCATAGTCTTGTGTACATTGCAGTCGCGGCTGGTGTTGGGTAAAACCTTTATTTTTTAGGGGGTCATTACCCAAATGACCTCATGGACCAGCCGTTCCTGTGAGGTTTTATATATCAAATTGATTCGTCTGTCTTTTTCATCATGCCTTCGAAAAGCGAGCTCCTGTTTCGCCAAAGTAACTGTGACGTCAATTAAATACGATAATAAAATTCGGTTTTTCCGAACTTATTGTGAGTGAGAGCAGTGAGAGCATCTTCTTTTCGTATCCCACCTCCACCCGGCGGCAGTAGTGCAGTGCTTATCAACATAATTACCGGCGTCTCGCCTCCACATTTTGACTTTTTTGTGTTTTATGTGTTCTCTAAGTCCAAAATTTTTTAAATTTTTAAAAAAGAGATTGCGGTACTATTCCTGTTGCTGAAATTATAATAATAATATTTATTAATTTTTGTATTATATGTCTGTGTTATATTGTGTGAATTTGGAACAGCTATATCTAAAAGATATGCTTGCTTTTGTTGTTTATTTAAAATAATAATGTCTGGTCTGTTATGCTGAATGTGAATGTCAGTTAAAAACTGTGCGATCAAAATATAATTTGTAATTGTCATTTTCTAAACAACTTTCTGGTTTATAAATGTAATGTGGTTGTGTATCCTTTAATAAATTGAATTTTAACTGCTAAATTCATGTGTATAATTTTTGCGAATATATCATGACGTTTTTATTATTCGCTGTGAGCCAAAACGGTGCAAGATCTTGTATTGCAAATATAAAACCCTCAGCTCTTTAAAATATCTCCCATGTAAAGACTTTTGTTTTATATTTGCTATAGTGTCATATCACGAGCTCTATTGAGAAAATAATTTTTTAGTGAAGCAATTTGATTGTGTTGTAGAATTTCTAGATTTGAAAAACCCCTACCACCATTTTCGCGTGGTAAATTAAATCTTTCAACAGCAGATTTGGGGTGATGTTTACAAAATTTTGTAAAGAGAACTCTAGTTTGAAATATTTATATTCTTTTAATTAGTTTTGGACCATTTTATAACACCAAAAGAATAGATTTAATTTGATTTGATTGATTAATACCTAAATATTTATAAAATTCTCCTTTATTTAAATTTTTAATGATTTCTCCTTCTTTAGTTATATATTCTAAATTTTCGTAATGACCACGACATATTGATTGATTTTCAGTTATTGTTAAGTTTTATGTCATCCATATAAAGAAGGTGATTTAATTTAATATTAATTTTATAAATTTTAAGAATTTTAATTAACCATGAATGTGGTACTGAATCATAGGCTTTTTTTGTAGTCTATGAATTGTTGTTGCATTATTTTCCAAACGTTTGAGACTTAAAATATTCGTCAAATGTTCTTCTTTTTTTAAATCAGAATACCCCTGACAAATCCGAACATTTTGTTTTGCGGTAGATAAAAGTAAACATGGGCCAAGACAGAATATTAATATTCGGTGTGGAATTTTCCTGCGTTCTTGTTCATTTCTATCGAAGTGCTCACGAAAAGTTGTGAATATCAACACTTTGTAATTGTCGTAGTGAAAAATAAAAAAGATAGCTATGGGGCACAACTTATTTCGCACTTCATTAGAAAAGTAACAGTATTAAAATAAAAAAAATATTTTTCTAAATTTCGAACGTTAGGTCTATCCTGACCAGCCGCCAATTAGTGGTATTATTTTATTTTTTGCTGTTTTCCACAATAGTTATTTTTATATTAAATCATTGATTCAAAAAATTGAAATTAAAAATTCAAATTTTTGAAGGAACTCTGAAGTTTCAATGCAGTGACCATGTTGCTAGGTAACTAATAAAAAACAGTGCGTGAAATGAAAAACAGAAATAGTCGTATGCGTTTTGTATGGTTTCTATGGTTTCGATCTTACTAACAATGCAATGAAAATGACCCACTTCAGGCACAGATAACTATGCGTGAATTTCAATTTTTTGAATCAATTATATAAAAACAAAATTGATTTGGCGGCCGCTACACAAAAGTGGTGGGAGGCGAGAACCTGTTTCCGCCGGTCAATTTTAAAATTAATAAATTTTCCCTGGATACGTATTCGACTTATCCGGTACGAGTTATTTTTAAATTAACTTAATGGCCCGTTGCTCTTGTTCTTTTTACATTGAATATGCGATGTTTTGGCATCGTTAGCAATAGTACAATACTCACGCATTTTTAATCTAAAATTAACAAAACTTGAATGGATCGGGATTATCACACTTCTGAATTGAAGTTTTCATTCGTTTAAAATATAATTGATAGTAATACGTAATGCGGATTGCCTAAACGTTGCTTCCATCACGTCAACATCACACATTCACGTTCGCCCGTAGAAATGGCGTGATGCACACGAAATCGATCCAAAAAGGCTCATAATATTTGTGTCACGCGAATCTACGTCGAAAACTAGAAAAAAAAAAAATTCAATTCGAATTTCAATAATCGAAACGATGCGTCGTCGATACTAAACGTAGGTAGTAACTAAAGTGTGATCGGGTGCGATAAAAGTGTCCGTCAATAATCATCATCCGACAATCATTTAATAGACGAACGCTAATTTTTGGCACTCACTCGGACGACAGAACCAGTCCAGACGGAAACCGGGGCGCGGGGTGGGTGGGTGGTTGTATGTCCGTGAATCTGTCCGGCGCGCGTCAACATTTCAGTTATCGTCGCGAGAGTTAAAACGAAAGGTGGTTAGTGTGAAAGTGACGTTTTTTCGTGGAGACACGTTACGAAGGGTGAGTACCTAATATAATATAAAACCAACCGAAAACCCACAATAGTGCCCCGGTTTATTATCGTGAATAGGTGTTTGGTAAATATTTTCTGTATTCCAACTAGCAAGTCTTTTATCAAAAAACTCCGGCAACATGGCTATTGTGGTATTGTTGATACCACCTAACTGAAGAACTTAGTTAATAACTAAGTCGACGATTTTATCGGGAAATTGAACGGAGAAACAAAAATAGCTCTTAGCGACAGTTGCCTGAAGTCGCAAATAACGGCGATTGACGAAATCACGTTTTTTTTATTTTAATTCCAATGAACAATACACAGGGTCACAATTATCTGTTATGTATTCTATAATGTTTTGCAAAGTAAATAATGTGAGTTGTCATGCGTAATATTAATTAGCTAAGTAATTTTTGCAAGTATTTTATGTCAGATATGCAATGTATAATAACGTAATGTTGCAAAGTATTTTAATTTTTATGCTAGGTAGAGATAATAACTCGACAATAACTCTTCTCTAATGAAAAAAAAAATAGAAAATGATTTAGGAACATAAAAAATCTCATTAAAACAGGAACAATTGAAATTAAAATAAACATAACATTCTGTACTAAAGTACAGTTTTGTTCACTCCTTTTTTCAAAGTCTTCTGTCCTCTCATTTGCACATACTGCTATTCCAAAACAGTGAAATTGTCTGTTTCAGGGAATCCTTAACGTTCCTTGCTAATGTCAACAACGTTTTCGATGAAACAAAGAGTCGGAAAAATGTCGGCTCATTGTATTCAATAACATACGCGACTACAAAACCATCTGTATCATTTGTAGGAATCGCGGTTTTTTCGATGAGAATTCGTTCTAATTTTTTCTTTCTTAAAAAAGCTAAGTAATTTTAATTTCACTAAAGATGAACATTTAGGCTATATGCTGGGTAATGCAAATCCATCAACCATCAACTAGGTTGTTCAGCAGATGTACGATTGTTTATTTGATTTCTTCTTCCGAAGAGTTGTATTCTGGCAAAATAGAAATTTATTCATAACATAACCTCAATCAACTAAATTATTTCGAATACAATAACCACATAACTACAAGTTGGATAGGCATGGGTGCAAAATACCGATAATGCATGAAACCTAATAATAATAATAATGACATAATAAAAGTTAATTAAAAATCGCTGTTTCACGTCTTTTTCTTTTTTGTTCGAGAGTTTTTGTGGTTCTGAAAAGAACCGTTTATAAATGTGTCGAAAACGAAAAACATCTATTTCGAACTGGTGTACTTGGTGACGGCTTTGGTACCTTCGGAGACGGCGTGCTTGGCCAACTCACCGGGCAACAACAGACGCACGGCAGTTTGAATTTCTCTGCTGGTGATCGTCGAACGTTTGTTGTAGTGTGCCAGACGGGAAGCTTCAGCGGCGATACGTTCGAAGATGTCGTTCACGAAACTGTTCATTATGCTCATAGCCTTACTAGAGATACCGGTGTCGGGATGGACTTGTTTCAACACCTTGTAGATGTAGATGGCATAGCTCTCCTTCCTCCTGCGCTTCTTTTTTTTGTCGCTCTTGGAAATGTTCTTCTGAGCTTTCCCGGCCTTCTTGGCTGCCTTACCACTTGTCTTCGGCGGCATTTTTCAATTCAATTCGATTCAACAAACTCGCGAACTGCTCTGACTCGTGTGCGTGCGTTAACTTTGCACCACCACCTTTCTGATAGGTAGTGTGTTCACCAGAACCCCACCTGAAAACGGGCTCCCACCAATCGTCACGTCCTATTCTCCTATCACGGAGGCTATAAATTCGAAGCACAGCTACCAGCTTTTACAATCGACGAGTCCCGTCCGTCAGTTTTATTACTTCTCGTGGTGTCTAACGAACGAACTTAAAATGTCAGGTCGCGGTAAAGGAGGTAAAGTGAAGGGAAAAGCGAAATCCCGTTCGAGCCGTGCCGGTCTCCAGTTTCCGGTGGGTAGGATACATCGTCTTCTCAGAAAAGGAAATTACGCGGAACGCGTCGGTGCAGGAGCTCCCGTCTATTTGGCCGCCGTCATGGAGTACTTAGCCGCCGAAGTTCTAGAATTGGCAGGAAACGCTGCCCGTGACAACAAGAAGACACGTATTATACCGCGTCATCTGCAGCTGGCCATCAGAAACGACGAGGAATTGAACAAACTCCTGTCCGGAGTTACGATCGCCCAAGGCGGTGTCTTACCCAACATTCAGGCCGTACTTTTACCCAAAAAAACCGAGAAGAAACCTTAAACGAACGATCGATCCATCTCCGTGGCGAAAACTCAAAATATCGGCCCTTCTCAGGGCCACTATAGCTTTTTTTTTTCGTAAAATGACCGATGCATCTTTTCTTTTTGTATTATTATCATTTACGACTGCAATGCCAAAAGGAAAGCAAGGGGTGTTTACGATCTTGGTACATTTATCAGGTAGTCAGTTAGTAATAATTGTCCGTTGTTTCTCGAAAGAACATCATGTTTCTTTTTTTTCCTCTTATTTTTATTTTGTGGTTCTGAAAAGAACCGATTTTGTATTTCGTATTTTATTCTGGTTTTCTCGAACGGTGAAGAGCGCCAGGAAATTAACCTCCGAAACCGTAGAGGGTGCGTCCTTGACGTTTCAAAGCGTAGACGACGTCCATCGCTGTCACGGTTTTACGTTTGGCGTGTTCCGTGTAGGTGACGGCATCTCGGATGACATTTTCCAAGAACACTTTCAGGACTCCGCGAGTTTCTTCGTAGATCAAACCGGAAATACGTTTCACGCCGCCACGACGAGCCAATCTTCTGATAGCGGGTTTCGTGATGCCCTGGATGTTGTCACGCAGGACTTTGCGATGACGCTTCGCTCCTCCTTTTCCCAATCCTTTGCCTCCTTTACCGCGACCGGTCATCTTTTCAGATTATTTCAACTGACACAAAATACCTGCACACCTCGTCCCTAGGAAGTCAACTACCGCAAAATTTCAACTAACGGAGCCTTATATAGATTCAACGGTTCACCATCGACCAATCGACGAAGTCAGCCGTTGACTTTGTTCACGTATAAAAGTACAATTTAATATGGCGGAATTTTTAGTACCCGTTTACCTTTCGACGCGTGCACGTCTAACGATCGTCAGAGTCGATTTTAATAATTGTCAGTTTTGTTTTTCATTCGTTTCATTCGAAATGGCCAGGACCAAGCAGACCGCACGCAAGTCCACCGGAGGAAAAGCCCCCAGGAAACAACTGGCTACCAAAGCGGCCAGGAAAAGCGCTCCCGCCACTGGCGGCGTCAAGAAGCCCCACCGTTACAGACCTGGTACCGTGGCTCTGCGTGAGATCCGTCGTTACCAGAAAAGTACCGAGTTGCTCATCCGCAAGCTTCCCTTTCAACGTTTGGTGAGGGAGATCGCTCAGGATTTCAAAACCGATTTGCGCTTCCAAAGCTCCGCCGTGATGGCCC